>NC_133770.1:88293243-88327686 GCF_003597395.2 Chelonoidis abingdonii | reverse complement strand
GCTGGGGTAATGCTTGAGCGACTGGAGCAGGAAAGCCCTGGTGTCCAATAGCTAAAAAAAAGTCTTGTTCATTAATCCAGTGTTTAGCTACATGAATAAGGGCGCACACTTCCGGGAGGGTCGTACCATGGCTTCACTGTCTGGGGCTTCTCGCTTGGGAGCAGCAGGGACTGTAATCCTTGAGGCATCTCAAAAATGTCTTGGAAGCAAAGTGGATGTAGGAAACCCGATCCTGGGCTGGTTTGGGGTTTAACGGACGCCAGCTGTGCTAGCACCACTACGGTCATGCCTTTCATGCCTCATATGCGTCTCCCATCTTCAGCCCTCGTCTACATCTTGAGAAACACATGAAGATTGCAATCCAAAGTACATCCACGGACAGGGGTGGGGCACATGGTAAGCAGCTGATACCCGCAAAATTGCATGTAGTCGCAGGAGCATAGCAAGCGGCATATTTCTCGGCTGCAGAGCCTTACCTGCCGTATTTGATTCTCTGGCTTGCGGATAACCTGGTCTAAGTTCCTTCAGCTATTACAACTCGGCACCGCACTGGAAGGAGTCTCATGCTGTGCTCCTTATCAAAGCCATAGACTTTGAAATGCTTTCAAAAACATTGTCTTCCATTTCGTCTTCTATGGCAAATGCAGTGCGTGAGCCAGGACGAGATCCTCACGCCACAATAGCGATCAAATCCAGAACCTCCTGTGTGGTCCAGCCGGCCAGCTCTTGTTCGATATGAATAGGACACAGAGCATGTTACATGGATGGCAAAATGGAGGCTCCTGGGGCAAAGGGCGGTGGGTGTGTGCTGACGTCCACAGTGGGAGGCAAGATCGAGGAAATGGAGCAGCTACAGGAGAGTGTGCGCGCAGGAGGATTCAAGGTTTCTTTCCTTTTTACCCTGGCCCAGTGCATCAACAAAGATTTAGTGTCCGATGCTATCATGAGTGCCCCCCTGTACATGGGTTCTGAAACCCAAATTGGGAGGGCTCACTTGGGCAGAGTCAAGTCGCTCCCTTTGCGTTTCTAAAAATTGGAGCTATGTCCTGCTTGGACTGTCATAGCCATGGACTGCCATGCCTCCAAGTAGCCGTCCCCCCCCCGACAGTTTATGTCACAAATAAAGTCTATGTTTCTACTATTCTTGTATTCCTCACAACTGCATGACAGAAATGGGGGGGTGGAGCCTTGCCACGAGTAGCGCAGAGGGTGTTGGGAGAGAGGTGAAGCTATGAGTGCGGTTCTGCCAGGGAACCCTCTGTAATACAGCCACAGGAAGTTATCTGTGCTCATCTATAAGCGAGCGGACTATACTACTTCAGGAGAAAGAAAAGGGGATACCTCGCACAGCATACACGAAGGCCTGTCCCGCGTAGTGTGCGCAGGAGGAATGCTTTCACTTGTAGCCGAGCAATCCCCAATAGAGCAAGCTGAAGGCATCAACCCAGGTGACGGGAACACAGGCACCACAACAGGACAAAAGCGTACATGCACGCCGCATTACGCAACAAAGACCCAAACACTGCAGACCAGAGCAGACTGCCTGCTGAGCCTGCAATACCCCTGAAGTGCAGCCGGCACGGGCACACGGGTTACCGCACCCGGGAAGTATCACGTCAGGCACTGTCACGGGGGTGACTAGAGGGAGGGGCTGTATGTGGGCAGGGTGCAGTGGGAGGAGGGGTGTTTTGGGCAGTGCCTGTCAAGTGGGAGATGTCAGTGAGGGGTGGTGAGGCAGGCGGCAGGCGTGGTCGGAGCAGTGTGGAATGTGGGGGAAGTAGGCGTGTTAGTCTGATCTGTCATAAGCAGTAAAAATCCTGTGGTACTTTACAGACTAACAACCGTTTGTTAGTCTTATAAGGGGTGCACAGAATTCTCTGCGCTTTGACTCTTTCTTGTAGTCAGAGACTGACTCTATTTTAGACAGCAATAATGGAGGATTGACTCAGGGCCAGTGAGTCAATCCAATCTGCTTTGCGTTGCAGCACACCGCGGCTGATTTTACCAGGGGCAACTCATGATAAGGCAGCAGATAAGTTCAGTGAGAAGGAGAAGTAAATCCATCATGTCATCGGGCCAGTTTTCTCGCGGCTAGTGGACGGACAGGAGGACGGTAGTAACCATCTCTGCTATCATTGCAAAGCAATTGAAGGCTGGTGTGTAGCGCTCGAGTGTCGCCTCTGTCCCCGGATCTAGTAAACAAATGGTGAACGGGAAAACACAAAAGCCGACGGTCTCTAGTGCATGCCGCGTGGAGCTATTGTTTCTGCAAGGCAATCCAGGAGAAAAATGGCGAAGAGGACTGTCTTGGACTGATGTGTTATCCCGGAGCAAGGAATGATTGACAACATTTACCCAGAAACCCCCCCGTACCATTAACATTGAGCATGCAGGGGCCGGGGTCAGGAGGAACGGTAAAGGGGTGCTGAGAGGACTGCGCTATCCCCCAGTCCACATCAGGCATAGCCCTGCTGTAAACTATTTGCATCTTGGTTAGCGCCAAGTTCTGTAGCTTACAACACGGGTCTCTCTTATGGTTCACAGGGAACAGCTTTCCAGTTTCTTCCCTAACCCCAGCACGAGAATAGATTGCAGTTAAAGAAAGCAAGTCCTTGCAGTACTTCAATGTCATCCCAGTGGATCGTTTTGTACTGAATGCTACTGATGAGAAAGGGCATTGCGAGACACTGCGAGAGAGGCATTACAACTTTGCACGTGGCAGTATCATGATAACTAATGAAGTTAATCTGAGGTGTGATTATGCTACTCGAAATATCGCTCCTCTCCCCTCTTTCCTGGTATAGATGTACAGTACGTACGGTAGGACAGCATCGAACTGTACCATCTCCCTTCTTTTGTGTTACACACCATAAATGGGACTGAGACGATAGATGAAGCCCGTGTAGAGAGTTTTTGAAGAGAAAATGGGATTAACTCACTTGGATTCTTGAGTCAGATCCTGCCCTGTACAGTTATAAAATAGAGTCAGTCCAGACAAGAAATAGGATACAGTGTATTGAAAATCAGTGTAGCACAGGGCAAGCTGCTCCGTGTCAGTAGTTTCACAGGAGTGCACGCTGCAAGTAACGCAGCAACGTTGCTGTCCGCCTACCACAGCAGTGCCCCCACCACCCATATGTTGGCATGATGTTTAATAAGAATTGCAATGAATTCAAGACTACACAGAGTAAGTTACTGAGATCATGAGAGGGAGAGCCACCATGGGCTATGACAGTCATGGCAGTTGCAGATTATCTTTTCTTTAGCAGAGAGGAAGGTTCTGATAAGCTCGGCCCCCAGTGTTAGAAGGGATGAAGACATGTTACACCAGGCCATTCTGTACCAATCCACTGTCAGACAAAGGAGTCATCTCCATTTCACCGCCGGAGCCCCCAGCACAGCACTTGCACTGGGCAGGTCACCATAGCTACCCCTGCGGAGGGCAGAGAAGCGTATACTGCTCTTTGCACCGCTAGCGCATGGGACGTCTGCCACAGCAGCATTCAGTACACGAGAGGAGTGGACCATTTACAGTACTCAGAATTATTTATTTCACTGTTTACGCTGCTGGAGGGGGAAAAAACTGACGAGCTGTTCCGTGAACCACGCAAGACACCGTGTATTACGCTGGGCAGACATTGGCGCGCCGGCAGCCAAAAATGCAATGTTTTCACGAGACCGGCGCTGTGAGACTGTACGGCTTGTCCTCCTCATTACCCACCCTCCCTCCTCATGACCATAGGACAGCCGTTCTGGTGCTGTGCTTCCCGTTACTGTTGTCACCACCGCTGTCGCTATCTGTGCTGAGTTCATTTTGTCAACGCTCTGGCACTTCCTCGTTCTCCTTGACGGAGCTGATAGAAACAGATTTGTCTCACATACGCCGATGAACAGCGTGCTATCGCTGTCCCCGTCAGCGTTCAATGAGCAGGCAGTACTTTGCATTTTGAAACTGCATCGGCCACCCCCGTGGTGATCAGAGCTGGAACGAAGCAGGAAATGTCACTCTTAAAGGCCTTTCGGGGAGTTTCCTGTCTTACGGCACTCCGCATGCGAGTTCGGATCTGCGGACCAGGAGCGGTCAAGTGGTGCATCTGTCCTGCCTAGCGAACTATAGGCCAAGTGTACAGAGATCCAGTGTATCAGAGAGCACTAGGTGCTCCGTGTCAGTATTACACAAGGGGTTGCCCCTGCAAGAAGCTCACCCGTGGCTTTCTCCTCCCTCAACCTTCCTGGCTACCGTGTCAGTGCCCCTCCCCCATTTGTGTCATGAAGTATTAAGGAATACCAGAATAGAGAAACAGAGACTTGTAGAGTGAGAGAAAATGATGTCGGGGGGAGGCACTTGGAGGCAGCCTCCCAGGCTATGACAGTCCAGGCAGAATGGATCTATATTTTTAGACACCATAAGGGAGGAATTGACTCATTGCCAAGCAAGTCAATCCCCAACGTGATTTGCAAAAATTTTCAGCGCCCCATTTCACTGATTAAAGCTTGTATTGAGCCATTCTGTCCTATCTACTGCTAGCAGTAGCAATGTGAGAAATTGGGCGATCTCCTGGATGGTAGATATACTCGCAGAAACCATCTACCACCAGAGAGGAGGAGATGGAGAGGAGCAGGATACTGCTTTTCAGTGCTGTAGCGTCCCGTCTACCAGCACATTCAGTACACATCAGGGTGACATAGAAAGTAGTCAAGGAATGATTTCTTACCCCTTTTTTTCACACGTTGTGGGTGGGGAAAGAATCTGAGGAGCTGTTCCCTGAACCACGCAGACACTGTGTTTGACCCTACAGACATTGGGAGCTCCTGCCAATAAATGCAAATATTTTCAGAGCTGCTAGGGGAGCTGTGGATAGCTGGAGTCTCAGTAGCTGCCCTCCCTCCTTTCATGAGCGTCAATTTGAGTCTCTGGCTTCCATTATGCGTCACGCAGCGCTGTGTATCCTGCAGTTTTTATTCAAACGCTTTGGCATTTCGTGTTCTGTAACGGAGCTGGATACAAAGCGATTTGTCTCCCCATACAGCGATCAGACCTAGTATCTCCCGTACGGTCCAGCTGAGCTCTTTTTGGATTGAGACTGCATCGCCAGCCGTGCTGATCAGAGCTCCACGCTGACAAGCAGGAAATGTAATTCAAAAAGTTCACGGGGCTTTCCTGTTTACCTGCCCGCTGCAATCCGAGTTCAGATTGCTGTCCAAAGCGGTCACTGCAGCACTCTGGGATGCTGCCCGGAGCCAATAACGTCGATTTCCGTCCACACGAACCCCTAATTGCCGAGTTATCACTATCGAATTTGAGGCTACTCGGGCTACTCCTCTCGTTTGGGAGGAGTTCCGAAATCGATTTAAGGAGCCGTTTAACTCGATATTAATGACGACGTCGTGTGAACGGATACAGCATTAAATCGGTATATCGGCCATTAAACCGATTTAAAGTCGCAGTGTAGACCTGGCCTTAGTATCCAAACTCAACTTATTCAGATAGGGAAAAGGGGTAGAAACTCTGACCCCGGCAGAACAGTCAGAAGTCAATTCTGTGAAAGAAAACTTTGATAAGTCTTCCTTCCCCTTCAAACCATCTACTGTAGGCTTTCCTGCTGCCCCCTTTTTCTGATGCATATTGAAACAGACTTGTTCTTCAAATATTAGTCTGGCCTCTGATATGTGACTACTTCATTAACATGCCTTTGTTCAAGGTTAGCTCTTACATATAACGATCTCTATTTTCATTCGTACCATTTTTAGTTTTTGAAAATCATGAAATATTAATAGTTGGAATAGATCCATGACTACAAAGAAATGCTCATCAGGCCAGATTCTCTGATTTGTCCAATTTATGATTCTCTCCCATTTAGCGCAATCTGAGGGAGAAAAGGTCTACAATTAACCCCTTTAATGCTGGACTGTTTTGCAGGCTGTCTGTGGAATTCTGAGATGGCCCTTTGCAATGTCCAGAACTTCAAAGGGGATTGTCCTGGGCTGTATGTACCCCATGCTGGCCCAGCGACCAAAGGGTTAATACAGGGACTGCTAGCCACTGCTAATTGGAAGCCTCACAGCAGTTGGGAGGATAAAAGGGCTGGGAAGCAGAGGGGTGGGGTGGCCCTCAGAGGAATGAGCAGTCTGGAGAAAGGCGCTCCTGCCAGCAAGCTACTAAAGAGCTGCCCAGAGACAACAGCCCAGGAGGGGATGAATTGCCTTATAGGCTAGAGAGCCTGCAAAGACCCAGGGGAGGGGAGGAAAAAGTACAGGGCACTGTCTGAGTCAAAGAACCATGATCATGCTTGTCTAGCTTGAGGCCCTGAGCTGGAATCCAGTGGAGTGGGTGGGCCTGGGTTTCCCTGCTAGCCCTCTGACAGACTTGGGAGTAAAGAAAGGGTTTTTCAGACTTCCGGGCACCAGCAATAGACTGACAATCCCATTAGGCTAGGTGAGCCCAGGGGATGTGCCATACCTGGCCAGAGGGGGTGCAAATTGAATGGACGCACCGCCTCACAGAGCTGTATTGTACGTGGTGTGTGGGATAGCCCTGAAATCCATAGGATCTTTTCCATTTACTTTGAGGGACTTTAGGTCAGACCCAAGGTGCATTTCATTTCAGGGGATGTCTACGCTTTGAGCTGGAAGTGCCATTTCCAGCTTGGGGAGCCATACACATGCTAACTTTGCTCAAGTTAGCTTGCTAGGAATAGAAGCATAGCTGCAGCAGCAGGAGGGGCCTGCTACCCAAATTCATACCTAGGGTTTTGAACAGGATTGTATTGGGGATGGGGGGGCTAGTTAGCTCCTCATGCCACTGGCTACAATTCTATTTTTAGCACACTAGCCTGATCAACGCTAAAGCATGCATGTCTACCCAAGCTGGCAATGGCCCCTCCTGTTCAAAGCGTATATGTATCTGTGCATGCATTCAGCAGCAATGAATTTGTTTGGGACAGCTTGATCTCTAACCCTAACTCCAGACTGGGATCCCACCCTGTTTCATCCTAACCTAAGTCCAGGGCACTCCACCTTCTTTAACTCTAACCCGGTGAGCAATACCAGGCCAAGCCTAGCCCCACCTTCTGTAACCCTCACCCTTGCCTGGGGACTCCTACCCATTGGAACCTTAGCACTAGCCTAGGGAGCCCTATGCTGTGTGACCCTAATGTCACTGGGCCTTTATTTCTCTCAGCTGACCACCTGTGTAAACGACTATTGTTGTTCCAGTCATTCCTGTGTAAGCAGAATCAGGATGAGCTCTACCCTGACATCTGGTGGTTAATTGTGGTGAGTTGTGGAAAAGAACTTTGGGGCTGGTCTTGTTTGCATAGGTGCACCCACCCTGGCTAGCATGAGCCCACAGCTGCCCAAATGGTCACCATGTCGGCTGTGGGATCCCCAGTTTCTCTGTTATTGGGGCAGGAAGAATAAAGTGTTGTTGCCCTGATTATGTGAATCAAGGCCAGTGGAACTGTTTTATGACCGAGAGACTCACCATCAACTAAGTAGCACTCACTAAACAAGGGACATGGGTTCCAAAACCCAGTGAAGGGAAAGAGGCTGGGGACAGATATTTGTACCTGATGGCCTGGTCCTGTCCCCCCCTTTTCAGGGCCTGAACGCCAGTTGTATCTGCTCCTCCTCTCCACTGTTGAATAGCAGAGCTAATTTTGTTTTTATTAAGAGTCTAGTTACAGACTGCTGTGCTGAATTTGCTGAGGGCCAGTGGTGCACCAGCACCCTAATATGAGTTGAAATCATTAAGAGTGGAGATCATTGAGTGCTGTGTTAACTAGTGGGAGAGCCTGAAGATATATTGCTAAGTGGCTGGCGGAGCTGAGCAGTTTGTGCGGCGGTTGGAGCGGCCCACGGGACAGCGAGTGGAGTGAAGCAGTTCGTGGGACAACTGGAATGGCTAACGGGACAGCTGGTGGAGTGGAGCGGCTCGTGGTGAAGTCTGCAGCAGAGCCCCATGGAGAGGTGGGGCAGTCGGCCTTGGACCATATAAGGTGCCCCTTAACACCCCACGTGCCCCTTCCCCTCCCCCCATTTCCACCCAGGCTGGGGGGGGGTAAAACTCTGCAGATAAACTTTTGAACTCTGGGGCTGCACTGACCAGGGACGGAGACTTTTGGGTCTTTGGACTTTTGGGTGTTTTTTCGGTTGCTGGACTGAAGAGACTTTTGGGGTGTTAGACTTTTGGGACTTTGGGGTGATCTTTTGGTTTGTTGGACTTAAGACCCTCAGGGGAAAAGGACATTGCCACACTTACTTGGAGGTGGGTCTTCTGCTCATGGTTTGTGTTATGAATCCTGTTTGTGGCGTTTCCCCAACATAATGCTGCGTTGTTTCCCTCCTTTATTAAAAGGATTTTGCCACACTCAGACTCTGTGCTTGCGAGAGGGGAAGTGTTGCCTCTTAGAGGAGCCCGGGGGGTGGTATGTAATTGTCCCAGGTCACTGGGTGGGGGCTCGAGCCGGTTTTGCATTGCATTATTGAAAGGAACCCCTAGATACTGAACCCGACCTTTGTTGCTGCCAACTCAGAGAGGCAGAAGGGTTACACGTGCACAGAGGCCAGTGACCTGTGGTTGAACTGGGGCCTTATTTCTTTTATGCAAACGACTGAATCTGCAACAGTCTGACAATTTTGCTGTAAGCCTGTAAGAAACTCTGTAAGCCCAAGCACAAGCAGATATTGACAGAAATTGAAAACGAGTTGCCCTGTATAGACACATTCCTACATGTATGCTCAGGCTATGGGAGTTTGTGTGCTGAAATGTGTTTCTTTTAAGGTGCTTGTTTTTCTTTGGCATTGTTCTTAAGAAAAACCTCTTCAGGCTTTTCATTTTACCACAGTATTGTTTGGTTCATGCCTTCCTCTTCCTTTTTTGTGTAGGGCTCATATGCATATCTTCTCTGACTCTTGTCACTCTGTGGTGACATGAAATGACTTGCTGAGTCCAACATCCTCACCTTAGGGTCAAAGCACAGTGTTTCAGCACCACCTTGAGGGAGAGAGGGACAACAGCAGGGATCTTTTGCTGTTGATTTCCCTGCCCCTAGTGGCTGAGTTCAGGCACAGTCAGGGAATGTATGAATTGTGACTCCCATGCAGAAATCCCGGAGTCACCTGAAAAATCAACCAAAATCTGGGCATGCCTGGGTGATGGAAGATCCTGGTGTAGTGATAGGCTGGGGCAAAGGACTAGGAGAGGTGAGACCTGGGCTCTCGTTTTGGCTTGTTAACAGACTCAGTTTCCCCATATGAAAAAATGGGCATAATTTTTTTTACCTGGGGGAGGGGGAAGTTGTGAGGCTTGGTCATTAACCTTTGTAAAGTGCCCAGAGTCCATGGATGGGAGGTACTATAGAAATGCAGAGTTTACATGGATATTTTGGAATTGCTCAGGTCTGCCTGTTTCAGAATCTAACTAAAATTCAACGGGAACAAAAGATGTCATTACCTGGGTGGTTCTCATCATGTTGCTTGCTAAGAAAATAATAATAAAACATGCAAAAATGATCAGACAGCCAATAGTTCAAAAATAGCTTTTATTTCCTTGCAGAATCATTCAAATACGACAAAAGCATTTATAGGCTGATAGTAACTCTGAAGGCACCTGGAGGACATTATTTGAAATGCTGGGATAATCAAAGAATATCATCCTGTCTTCCTGATTACTCTAATTTTATGTACCTCAACATTGGAGTGCCTGAACTGATGCATCTTGGACCTAATTTTCAGAGGTGCTGAGCACTTCCAGTTCCCATAGGCTTCCAGTAGAATTATATCTGCTCAATGCCTCTGAAAAAAGTTTTTAAAAGTATTTTGGTTCCTAAAGATGCAGATAGGCATCTAGAGGATTTTCAATAGCGTCGTAAGCATCTGGTGTACAGTAAATAGTTGTCATGCTACTAGAGTCAATGAAATTGCTGACAGATCACAACAGAAAAATTAAATCCCAGCATGGATTGCAAACACTCCAAATTTAGGGGGTAATCATTAGACTATCAGGCTTGGAAGGGATCTCAGGAGGTCATTTAGTCTAACCCCCCTGCTCAAAGCAGGGCCAATCCCCAGACAGATTTTTGCCCTATATCCCTAAGTGCCCCCCAAAGGACTGAGCTCACACCCCTGGGTTTAGCAGGCCAATGCTCAAACCACTGAGCTATCTCAACCAGATGGAGGGTTTGGTTCAGCGCATTGGCCCAATCCAGGGATGTTTATATCTGTTGGGTTCAGGCCCACCTCTAATTTACAATAATCAATTGTTATTTAAGTATCATAGAATTTCTATACTAATAGGTCAAATTCATCCCTATGTTAAAGCCACCCACTACACTGGCACTATGCCAGAGGTATAATCCAGTTACATCTAAATGAGGTATCTATGTTAGACACAAACCTACAGCAATGTGTCACTAATTCTACTGTGATAGGAAAATGTCCCCATAAGTCTAGATATCAATATGACAGAAGTACCAGTGGGTGATTCATAGATTCATAGACTCGAGGACTGGAAGGGACCTCGAGAGGTCATCGAGTCCACTCCCCTGCCCTCATGGCAGGACCAAATACTGTCTAGACCATTCCGGATAGACATTTATCTAACCTACTCTTAAATATCTCCAGAGATGGAGATTCCACAACCTCCCTAGGCAATTTATTCCAGTGTTTAACTAACCTGACATTAGGAACTTTTCCTAATGTCCAACCTAAATCTCCCTGCTGCAGTTTAAGCCCATTGCTTCTTGTTCTATCATTAGAAGCTAAGGTGAACAAGTTTCTCCATCCTCCTGATGACACCTTTTAGATACCTGAAACTGCTATCATGTTCCTCTCAGTCTTCTCTTTTCCAAACTAAGAAACCAATTCTTTCAGCCTTCTCATAGGTCATGTTCTCAAGACCTTTAATCATTCTTGTTGCGCTTCTCTGGACCCTCTCCAATTTCTCCACATCTTTCTTGAAATGCGGTGCCCAGAACTGGACACAATACTCCAGTGAGGCCTAACCACGCAGAGTAAAGCAGAAGAATGACTTCTCGTGTCTTGTTTACAACACATCTGTTAATGCATCCCAGAATCAAGTTTGCTTTTTTTGCAACAGTATCACACTGTTGACTCATATTTAGCTTGTGGTCCACTATGACCCCTAGATCTCTTTCTGCCATACTCCTTCCTAGACATGTATGTGTGAAACTGATTGGTCCTTCCTAAGTGGAGCACTTTGCATTTGTCTTTATTGAACTTCATCCGGTTTACCTCAGACCATTTCTCCAATTTGTCAGATATACAAAGTATATCAAGAGGAAAGATTATTTCCACTGATACAGTGCCATTAATACAGGGCCGGCTCCAGGCCCCAGCATGCCAAGCTCGTGCTTGGGGTGGCCTGCCATGGGGAGCGCTCTGCTGGTTGCAGTGGGCTCCGGTGGACCTCCCACAGGCGTCCCTGCGGAGGGTCCACTGTTCCCACGGCTCCGGTGGAGCATCCGCAGGCATGCCTCCGGGAGGTCCACCAGAGCCGCGGGACTGGCGAGCGGCAGAGCACCCCCCGTGGCGTGCCGCTGTGCTTGGGGTGGTGAAATGGCTAGAGCCGGCCCTGCATTAATATCTCCTCCAAGTCAGAACCAAAGACACAGGGCCAGATTCTCCTATCACTTCCACCACTGTACATCTGGAGTAACTCCAGAGGGGTGTCAATGGAGTTACTCCAGATCTACACCACAGTGATGGTTGAGATCGGCCCAGAATATTTAAAATTGTTAACAAGAATGAGTCTGAGTCATCACTTCCTGCATGGTTGGAAACAGAGTGCTATCGATACTGATCTGCCTTTGTGCCTGGTAAAAGTGGAAAGCAGCCTTCCGACCCTTCTCATTTTCTTATCTTATAACATTAAATGGTGAGAAGGCATTTTTCAGCCTGATGCCTGTCGAGTAAAGAGCAGAAGCTTGTACGGGT
This sequence comes from Chelonoidis abingdonii, assembly GCF_003597395.2. Classification (NCBI taxonomy): domain Eukaryota; kingdom Metazoa; phylum Chordata; order Testudines; family Testudinidae; genus Chelonoidis; species Chelonoidis abingdonii. The sequence goes on along the minus strand of NC_133770.1, from coordinate 88,315,731 downwards.
GCAACTCTGTATAATGCAGAAAATGCAGCCCTTAATGCTCTCTCTCTCAAGAGAGAATCCACAGTAAAAAGGCTCAAAGGATTAAATATATATAAGGGCCAGGTCCACAAAACTTTTGTATCTTCAAATCATTCAAATTTAAAAACCCCTCCAAGCCCATGCCTAGCTCCCGTGCAGTGCTTTTGGAACCAGCTGCCACCTGAAAAGCTATGGAGGAATCTGGCTGGTCAGGCCTGGAAAGCTTCAAGAGGAGACGTGGGTAATGGCCATTGCCCCTGTCCTCCAAGTGATGCAGTGAGCAACTTGGGGGAGAGGGGACTGTGAAGTAAAAGAAGTGATGGTATGACGGGATAGCCTAATTTTAGCAATTAATTTGGCAATTGATCTTTGATTATCAGCAGGTAAGTATGCCCAGTGGTCTGTGATGGGATGTTAGATGGGAAAGGGATCTGAGTTACTACAGAGAATTTTTTCCTGGGTGGTGGCTGGTGAGTCTTGCCCACATGCTCAGGGTTTAACTGATCGCCATATTTGGGGTTGGGAAGGAATTTTCCTCCAGTGCAGATTGGCAGAGGCCCTGGAGGTTTTTCGCCTTTCTCTGCAGCATGGGGCACGAGTCACTTGCTGGAGGATTCTCTGCAGCTTGAGGTCTTCACGATTTGAGGACTTCAATAACTCAGACATAGGTTAGGGGTTTGTTACATGAGTGGGTAGGTGAGATTCTGTGGCCTGCATTGTGCAGGAGGGTCAGACTAGATTATGATAATGGTCCCTTCTGACCTTAAAGTCTATGAGTCTCTCTCAAAGCATTTTACAAAGGAGCTAAGTATCATTATTTTATCCCTATTTTACAGATGCAGCTTTAACACAGTGAGGTGACTCACTCAAGGTCTCAATTGCCCAGAAGGCCATGGGCAGAACTGGGACTAAAACCCAGGGCTCTTGTGTTCTAAGCAAATGCCTTATTGACTGGGCCACTCTGCCTCCAAGGCTGCCATTGCCACAGCTCAGCTTAGAACTCCTTCCCCCGAACTCGCTCTGCACCATGGGTCAGCTTCCAGTATGTGCTCTGCGCTTCATTTATAATGAAAAAGGTGCTGGGGCTCAAGCAATTTTTTTACTTCCATAACTGATGTGGCAAGCCAGAGTTGCCGGGGCTTAGCCCTGGCACACATTAAACACTGTGTGTGCTGTATGCAGTAGTTGGAGTTACGTGACTCCCAGCTGCTGCTTTCTGCCGTTAATGCATTTCACTTGGGTCATGTCAGTAAGAGTGGAGCAGCATGGGCCAAGAGTGCATTTCCCTCTCCCTGGATCCTGCTTTGTGGTGCATTATGTTCAGTTCACTCACCAAGTATAACACCTTCCATCTGATCTGAGAATACCAATGAGCTTCCCAAACATGAATGAATTAAATCACAGAACAACACTGTGATACTGGTAAATAGCGTTAGCTGCATTTTACAGATAAGGAGGCTAAAGCACAGAGATGCAACTGGGGGAAAATGTAACAAATTCCACATAATTTTCAGCACATCCAAAGGTCTTAAAGTGGCTCCAAGGCCTTGTATTGGCCCTCTGCATGAATGTCATGGACAGACTATATTCATGCAGCTGAAAACAACAATCCAAGGGGAAACAATTGGAAAAGATGCACCTTGCCACACCCCTAAAATTGCCCTTGTATGAGCTCTGAGGCACAGATAGGAAACAAGTTAATAGAGCAGGAAAAAAGACCTCACACCAAGAATATCCTTTAACCCCTTTTGGACCCAAGCTGTTAGTCAAAGTTTGGGACCCTGCAGGTTGTTTCCATTAGGAAGAGAAACTGATGATGCAGTCTGGTGTCTTTGGTGCAATCCTGTTTACAAAGAATGTCCAAAGTCCTGTTTCCTTGAACAAAGCAGGAACCAAACAGCAGGTGACAATTTCTTTGCTCACAGTTCCAAGCGCCTTTCTGCCAGCACTCAGCCCAAAATGGTTCTCTCTCTAGGATTCTCTCAGAGTCACACTGCTGGTGCTTGTTCAGACTGTCTGGAGTTTCCTTGTCATTTCTCTGGTGATTCTCTCCCACACACAGACACCTGCGCCAAAAAATACCCAGCAAAAAATCCTCCACCCCCATAGTTCTAAATCCTGAGCAGACTCACATCTGCCATGGTTTGAGGCCCCTAATTTTTTTTTCACATTTATCCCAAATGAAGAGTAGCTGTTATGCTCACCAGCTGCAGTGAGATTTAATCCAATCTGTAAGAACACAAACTAAATCAAGGGGACCAACAGCCAGAGTTCTGCAGCTGTCAGGGGCCATACGAGGAGAAAGATGGTCTCTGGATCTTAGGCCATTTGGGACTTTATAGAACTTTATAACATTCATTGGCTCAAGTTTCCTTCAGGGTCCATCTACTTGGATCTGTCTTTCCCCCAATCTACTCCACTAGATTCCCCAGACTATGTGGCAAATGGACCATTAATAATACTTAGCACTTTACATCTTCGCAAGCTCTACTTAACTCTGTCCTCTCATTAGATTTCCCCGGAGATGCTACAGCCATATTTTTCTCTGACATTGCTCCTTTCTTTATTCAAGTTGCTGGTCATTTGCACATCAGGCAAAGAGAGGCACATAACAGATAGGTACAAGTAATGAACTTTCCTTCTCTACCTGCTGATGTATATAAAGGACAGAATTAGCTTGAACAATGTCTACAGGCCTTTCCTTCTGTGGTCTAATGGTATGAGCAGGGGATAAAGAATTGGGAATCCAGAGTTCTGTTTCAAGTTTATGATGAACTCATTGATCTCCTTGAGCAAGTCACTTTACCTCTTTGTGCCTCAATTTCCCTATTGTAAAATGAGGATAACAATCTCTACCTCTACAGGAGTATTGTAAGTGTTAATTGATATTGGTAAACTGTTTTGAACTCCTTAGGAGAAAGGTACTGCTCCATAAACATATAGAGAGTTATTACAGATGCCTGAAAGGAAAGATACCTTATAACGTGGCTGGACATAAAGTACAATTCTGTTCCCGGTTTGTATCAGTGTAACCTTCACCAGAGTTTCACTGATGCACCTTTGAGCAAAATTTGTCTTTTTATGAAGCATCTCCATAGGAACCAAACAGTATCAGCATGTCAAGCCTGTTTCCATTTTAACACATATTTGCAATTAAAAACAGAAGTGAGAAAATGTTGATTTGAATACAGATTTCAAAATCAGAACTTTGAACTGTATGGGCTGGCTAGAATACAGGGAACTGGATCATGCTTCTCTCCTGAACTTCACAAGTGGGAAATGGGTTCAGAGTTGAGGTTCCAGTTGGCACCCCCCTTGAATCACAATATAGCAAATGGATTTTACACCCTTATCACCCACGTGCATGTGCTACCAGTACACTAGCATACACATTTCCTACCACTTACCAGACTTCCTGACTGATAACCAGAACTGTCACCAAACATTTAAGGTGTCAGAAATGAGGGGGTAGCTATGTTATCCGGTGAGCAGTAGAAAAAATATCTTAACTTTGTCACATCATGAGCTGAAGTTAGAGATCAGACCAATTGGAAGTTATTTTGAAGCAGGATTATGATCTCCCAGGGTCTGATCCAAAGCCCACTGAAGTTAATGGAAAGCCTCCCATCAATTTTGATAAGCTTTGGATCAAGCCTTAAATTTGCTTTGCTAATCCATGTACTTACTCCCCGCCTATTGTCCCCTCTTGAATTCTCCAGTACCATGGAGATCACAAGCTGCTGATCCAGGTCTCTTCCTATTGCTACACTCTTACCCTACGCAGGACTGAAGTGTGCTTTAACAATTACTGAAGATAATATCTCACATTTAGGTAGCACTTTTCATCTAGAAAGACCCCAAACTATATGCAGAAATCACTTCGCCAAGAACTGACACTGGTCTCTTGTGGAATAAGGCACACTGTAAGAGCACACAGTAACACTAGACATATTTAGGCTGCATGTTGCCAGAAATCCAGCAGCAGAAACCTGATTTAAGAACAGATGCTAGTGATACATGTGCTAATGATAAGTAGGCCATGCCGGCAAATTGAGTAACAACCAAATCCCCAAATGAACTTATTTGTCTCCATTTCCTTCTAAGCAAATAATAATTAATGCATAATAGTACACATTATTCAGTGTATTTGAATGCAATACCATGTCAGGTCAGAGTTAGGAATACTGCAGTGTAATGTTGAGTTGCATGATGGTAGTTTGAAGTTGCCAGCTGTGAAATATACTTAAAATCTCCATAGGACTGGCTAGTGACTTGGCAACACCTTTCTTTTCTGCTCTGCACCAAGCTCCTACACTTGTTTCCTTAAATAAAAACTGAAAATTCCTCCGATAATCAGTAGGTAGTTTTTTCCTCCCCACTTCTCATCTATTCACTTGAAGTTATTTCCATTAACGTACTTGTATACTCAGTAAACTGCAAAGAACAGTCAAATTCAGTACATGTGTAGGCAGGTACAACTCCATGGAAGTTCTTGGGCTGAAGCAGACCTAATATTTGAAAAAGAGAAAGGACTCTGTTGATAGATCTTCAGCTGTATGTGTGTGTTCTCTCTGTGCTTTCCTGCTATGCTGCCTCAGCTCTGTGCAGACAGCCAGCACAGCAGACCTCAAGCAAACCACTCAATGACCACAAGATTCATAAAGGTACAAAGGCACGAGGCCAGGTTTATTGTCCACGAAGCACAGTACTAGTATCCTGCAAACTCTACCAGATCACTAATACATGTAACAATGGACCAGCTCTGTAAACAGCAGGACTTTCCGTTCCTCCCTAGGCTAGACAAAGACACTCCCTCTGAGATACATCTTTTACCCTGATACAAACAAGTTACATACTGCCTCTCAGACATAGTTAGCTACTGTTCTCTGAAGTGGCTATTATCACTCATCTCCTTGTACATGTTGGTTTGATCAAAACATCTCTATTACGTACTGTCATCCTTGTCTTTTAGGAAGGGTCAGAGTGTTCCTGTAAACCTTGGAGAATGTTTTTGTACCATCTTTGATATCGGGTCTTTCTGGTACCACTTGATATCGGGATGTGTTTACGTAAGTATTCTGTGCCTAGTACTTCTTAGGAAAGTGTATATCAGCCTTTTTATTACCAGATTCTGCGAGCAGGTTCTGCCTCTTACTCACAGCTTGTCTTTTCTTTATATCAGTGAAGCTTCAATTACTATTTTAGCCCAGGCCTCAGGCCTCATACCAGGCTTCTGATACAAGGGCTATGTCTCAGGCTTTCTTTCTACTACAGGCTCTTTTATAGTCATTGAAATGGCCTCTGCTTAGAATACCAATCCCTTTAGTATCTCTGTTCAGGATGACAACTACCTTTGGTTTTTTGAGAGGCAACATCACACCTGCTTGTCAAGGGATTTTGGTTAGTTTGGTTCAGCTTCTTTTTTATTGAGAACAGTGTGATCTTACCAGCTCATGTTCCCACAGATGACCTAGTAATAGTTCTGATTAGTTAACTATGTGCCTCTCTTATACTGCTCTATTTTCTCAAGCTACTGTGTTGGTTTTGTTTTATTTAGTTACTTTATTTATTAGGTGTTCTTGGTGAACTATTTCTTTGCAGATTTCAGTAAAGCTGTCCTTCTGCATATTGCTCTGTCTGGGTGTGATTATCTGTGGCATCACCAGAAATCAGGCACTATATTCAACCAAAATGCTAGCCATATTTGCTTATTTTATTCCTTGCTACAGTTCAGCAAATGCTATAGTTCACCTTTGTAACACAACACACCCAATAGAACAAGTAGAAGATGAGGGGAAAATAACACCAACTAGTGCCATTCCAGGATATGTATGTTTTCCCATTCTGCCAAAACTAAGAAGTCTAGAAGATAGACTTTCTTTGGTCAGCCCTTGAACCTTTTAAGTTAGCCTTGCCTGCTGAAATTAAACCTGAGTTCTTTCTGCTGTCTTTTGCAAAGGTCTTCATTATGAGGTTTTCTTGATGATAGCTTCAGTGAAAGATGTAACGGTAGACAAGTGGTAAAAAAAAACCCTGATTTCCTGCTGGTGTTTATTATTAATAAATGTCACACTATTTCTTTCTCGATGTCAATCTCTATGTTCTTCAGATTGATTAAAATCTTAGGAATGGTAATGGTTTTTCTTCAGGAGCTCTCATCACAATAAACCAATTCTTTTCACCTCCAGCTTAATGTCTTATGTTGCCTTTAATCCTGAAGAATTCCAAAAAGTCTTTTACAAACCATTACCTCAGTTTTCAATGGGAACTTCTCAACAGGATTTCCAGATTCTGCACTTGGCCTGATCAACACTTAGCAAGAGTGTAAATGTCTATTTTACATGCCTACAGAGACAATTCTGAATAGCAACTGCAGAGTGTTGATGTCCTTTAAGGGTTCTATGTTTGAAAAAGGGCCATATAAATATACATGAGTGATTCATTTCACCCACTTCTGAAATACAGTCACTTCTGGTGTGGAACATGGCAGTTGTTTCTGATTATTATTACAACAGTGCCTCTGGTTCCTTAGTGAGATTGAGGCTCCATTGTGCTAGGCACTGCACAAGGAAGAGACTGTCCCTGCCCTGCACAAGGCAGACAGAGGATGGGAGAAGAGAAATAAAATAAAGTGAGAAAGGTAGAATTATAATAGTCCCATTTTTACAGATGGGGAACTGAGGCACAGAAAGAGTAAGTGACTTGCTCAAGGTTTAACAGCCCACAGAAACTCTCAGCAGTAGTTTAGAACAGAAAATGAAGCATTATATAATGTATCCAATTACAACATCCTGGAGAACTTTAAGGAGGCAAAATGTGGTTACCCAGAGGAGAACCTGGACACAACTCTAGGGCTGATATCTCTACTCTGGAGAAAAGGATCAATGTTAATGGCTAGGACCTTGGTTTTGTATCTTTTATATGACAGGAAGAACCTCCCACTTTCTGGGATCCACTGACACTAGACTGTGGCCTTGCTTGGTACTGCCTATTTCCCCAAAAGTGGGATGTCACATAAAGGTGGCTCAAGAGGGAATGGTCACTATGTCACATCCCACTGGTTGAGAACCAAATAACCTCAGCAAAACCTGAAAGTGGTAGGACCCAGTAGGAATGAGAGAAGTAGAAGTTCCCTTCCTCTGTGCTGCTGCTTGCCCAGCTCAATACTGGATCCTCTGATCCACACCCTACCTTCACTGCTGCACATGGGGGGCATGGGTCAGCGTTCACGTCGCACTCCCCATCAGTAGCCGGCCTGGCCCGGGGAAGCTAATGATCCAACCAATGGACCAAATTTGGTGATTAATTTTGGTCATTTGCCACCTAAGGCACGTTGCCAATACGCTAAGAAGGCTACAGCACCACTGCGTCCCATGTGGCTGAGTTTTGTGTGTGTTTGGGTGGGATGAGGAGGAACGAGATTGGGGGAAGGGAGGGAGGAAGCAGACATGCACTGCAACTCTAAAGACATTCAAAAAGATTGGGGTTTTGGCATTGTGGCAAGAAACGGCAGCAGAGGAGGGTGCAAAGATTCCCATTCATGTCACATTCATTGATTGGGCCTATGGAGAACTATGGTGGTACTAATTAATGTTGAAATGACGCTTGGGAGTGACAGGGTGACAAAACCGTCAACACTCTGTGAAACAAATTTAACAGCTGAGGCTTTTCTCAGGGCAGGTCTACACTTAAAATGTTTTAAGCAACAGTAGAGCTTCAATGAAGACACTTTATGCCAATGGGAGAGAGCTTTTCCATCCACATAGTTGATCCACCTCCCTGAGAGGTAATAGTTATGTGGGCAGGAGAAGCTTTCACGTTGACATAGCATTGTCTACATGCGGGGTGGGGGGAGGATTAGGTTGGCATAACTTAGTATTAACAAAGTAATTCTGTAGCGTAGACCAGAGCTTCAACGGGAGTTTGCCTGATTAATAAGAACAGCATGAGACCTCTTGGCACAATCTGTATTTCATGACTATGAACATGGCAAAAGCTGCATTGTATTCAGCAGTATCATTCTTTTCCATATTGTATTGTATTATACATTAAGGCCAATGGAACAGAGTGTCCTCTCACACCTGTTTTATTCCATTGACATCATTGACTCTGAGAGGAGAGGTGAACCAAGATGCCAAATTCTGTCACCAGCCAAGGAAACTTCTGGGCCAGGAGTGGCCTCTAATCTATAATCAGCAGAGGTTGTGGAATCAGCGTCACGTCAATGCTGACTTCTGAGTAAAAAGTTGGGGATTTCTGTTGCACATCTCAGAACATTTTGTGACGTAGCCGCGGTGAAGAGAAATGTACATTTATTCTGGACTGTACAGACGTGCACAGCCAACTAGAACTAAAGCCCTATGTCACTGGTATAATGTAGCATCAGCAAAAGCTTGCAATATGACCCAAGCAACTGCAGTGAAGTCAGTGGAGCTGCACGTCTGCATATTGCGGTCAGGACTTGGACACAGTGAATGCAGAGTCCGCTAACGTAGTTTGCTTTTTAAAAAGTGCAATGATTAAACTGCATGCTTAAGCCTGCTAGGCCAAGATTTTCCAAAATTGAGACTTCTAGGCTGGCATTTTCCAGAGGGCCTAAGTCTATATTTAGGTACCTAAATAAATGGGATGATTTTTCAAAAGTGCTGAGCACTCAGAAGCTCCCACTGGATTCAGTGGAAGTGCTGGATGGTCAGCAGTTCTGAAAATTGGGCCTTTTATATTGGGCCTAAATATGGATTTGGAAACCTAAGTTTAGGCAACTGCTTTTGAAGATCTTGGCATTAAATATCAAGTAAAAAAGGAGAAAACAGCCAAAGCATAATTGAAATCTCTTTTAGGCAGGGACTGTTATTTTGTTCTGTTTATTCAGTGCTGAGAACAACTGAGTCTGAGTAATGACTGGAGCTCCTTGAGGCTACTGCAATACAAATTAATAATAATAATAAAAAATCTTCTGGTCATTCCCAATTTTATTTTATAAAACACACAAAAAAGTTTTGGAAAAGATGAGATTTCAGGCATCAAATAGCATTATGTTACATCAGTGATCCAGGACCTTCTTCTGGTTGGTTATATGCATACTAAAAATAAGTCAATATATCTTTAATCGCTGCTGCTTAAATGTCACAGAATTTACCAAATTTGCTTCAGGATTTCCCCAGGCTTGATGCAGAAATTAGCACCAACGTGACATTGATTTCTATAGACTGATTGTCACGCAGACTTTATAACATTAACTGATGACTAATTTAAAATGTATATTTTGAATTAACTTTGCATATGCAACCTTAAAATACATGGAGCAGCCTTTATATGCCTTACTCCGCACAACTCCAATAACTTTTGAAAACTACTGACATGAAATGTGCACCAGGTTCTGACAAGATTTCTCTGGGAAACCTACTCTGCTAAAAATGATGGCTAGGGTAGTATCCACTGTCTCAGCTTCTGTATTAGATAGCGCTGTGGCTTCAAGTACCTGGTGGCAGAATCCACAAGAAGTATATTTTTCTTTCTAATCCTGGAAGGTTTGGAGAGGTGCCCTACAATAGCTAAAGACACTCTGGCAAACATTGCCTTAATGATGCACCGTAGCTGCAAAGGTGATTTGCAGGGTCCTTTTAACCTCTCATGCTTCTGAAGTCACAACTCTGACCGTAATTTTTTACTGTCTTAAACATGTGAGGCCAATAGGAATTCTATTTAAGGAATTCTATTCTGTTAGAGGTTCTTTCTACTCCTAAATGTCCAGTAAATGGGCACTCATGGGCTAACTGCAGCAACTCTGTTCCATATTTATCAGGCACAAGTGATTGCTAATCTCACCAGGATGCCTCTTTTTACCTCTGGGAGCCGCTGAGAACAACAAACCTCCAAGAAAAAAATCTACCCTTCCCTTTCCCAGCCAGCAACCCTCTCCTGGTGCAAGGAAGGGTCAGCTTGTTGACCCTGAAACTCCTTTTAAGTTTCACTTAAGTTCAGAGCAGACTCCGGTAAGATTGGAATTTTCAAACCTCTCCTCTGAGGACAGGCTGACAGAGAACTGAGCGTATTTCCCTCCCTCTCACAACCCTCCCTGCTGTCCACAGATAAAGCAGGTGAGGCAGATCTAGACTCTTTCTGGCTATGAGTTATGATGTTAGCCTGCTTACACATAACTAAAATATTATTGCCTATTAAAGTATCCACAGGAAGCAGATTTCTGATGCCTACATCTCCCTTAAAATCCTCCCTCTGGAGGTGAACCTTACCCAGAAGTACAGTTACACCAAATTCAGCCAAAGCTAAAATATTTGAACTCTTATTAAGGAGTTTATCTTCCTAACTTACCAACCTTTCCTTGACCTTATTGACTTGGGACACTGTGTCCCTCCTTACAATCTATGCCATTTTCTTTAGTAGCCTTAATAAATCCTTCACCACCTTCCCAAGACTCAGTCTTAATATAGTTCACTGGGTCTTCTGCCTTCTCTGCTGGTACATTTGTGGCTATGGTAGCAACACTCACATTGAGGGGTGGATCCTGGGGTTCCTTTAAGTTTTGGGCAATTTGGTTTTATATGGCCAGGAGTCCTATACGGACAGCAGACTAACTGCTTTCCCCTAAGGTAGGAGGTTTTAAAACCTGGGCTCCCTTGTTTGTTTTTTTTAAAATCAAATTTGGCATTAAGTTTATTCCCAGACTTCTCTTCCCTCTTAACCTGGGGAACAGGGAGACTTCCCTTCCCCTGGGATTTATGACCTCCATCAATCCTTGATTTAACATGTTCATCAGCAATTTCTGCTGCCTCCAAAAGGGTGGAAGGTTTTTTGTCACAGATGGCTGCTTGTACCTCATCTGTAACTATCCATAGCAAAATTCTGCCTGGACCATCAGATCAAATACTTTTTCATTATCACCGTCAGCCCCTACCCCCATTATCCATTGTCTCATAAAATTACACATATTCAACATGAGTGACGTAGTCAAACATTTTAGGATCTCTGTACTTCAATCGATAGGTTTCAGGGGTAATCGTTAACCTTTCCAGTACATTTTCTTTAAATTTCTTGTACACCATAGCATCACCCTCCTCCATATCATTAAAAACTTGTCCCATCTTCCCCATTAATCTGACCAAGAGGATAGGCATCCACTTACCCTCTGGGATCTTGTGGATCCCATACAGTGTCTCAAAGGTGGACAGGAACATTTCTATATTGTCAGTCTCTTGGAAAATTGGACACACTGTCTCCCACAACCTTGTGTGTTGTGGGGTGGGGAGAAAGGGTGGTTGTACTCACTGGATGGAGAGTATTTGCTGCTCCAGTATTTTAAGCTGTGTTGTTTGAGCTTTCATCAGCATCCTGTGGGCTCTCTCTTCTGCTGCCTTGACTTCTTTGATCTCCGTGGTCCACCCTTCTGCCATCAGGCTCTTGTGTTCCTGGTCCTCTCGGGCTCTCAGGTGCTGCAGTTGGGCCAGTTCCACTGCAGTGGTCTCTGTGTTACCTGGGGCAGGAAGGTCCTTGGACACCTGGTCAGAACTTACAAGCAAAGCTCTCAGTTCTAGATATGGGATTTTATTTTCATGGGATAGTTCCCTGTTCTTATATAACTTTTCAAGGTCTTTATTTCTCAAGACAATCATATGACTGTGATTCACTCATTGTGGCTAATCTTTAACATTTAACAATTGTATGTTCTATAATTATATTTCACCAACCCAATGACAAGTGTGAACACCTGAAGCACTATAACAGTCTTACCATAGAGTCATGGACACTCCCCTTGGGCACTTCCATCTATTTTGCCTCCCAGGCAAGCTGGACTTTGTGATAGATGGTCGCTTACACCAAAAACCACAATAATATTCAGGTATCAGAAGGGAAGTCATGTTAGTCTGGATCTGTAAAAAGCAATAAGAGTCTTGAGGCACCTTAAAGACTAACAGATGTATTGGAGCATAAGCTTTTGTGGGTGAATTCAATATTCAGGTTACTCCCAGTCCTAAAGGACCAGTTACATACCCCAGTTTGGCTATACTTTAGATCTCGAGCCAAAGACAACGCTTGTAGCCAGTCCTGTAATAAACTAACTAAAGGTTTATTAACTAGAAAAAAAAAGAAATATGAGAGTTATTAACAAGTTTAAAGCAGGTAAAGAGACACACACAAATGAGATATGATCTTAGGTGCCAAAAGATTATAGTAGCTGCTATAACATTCACGCTTTATAAGTCTCTTAGGGCTAACCCAAGCTAAACATCTGGGGACTCCTTGGTTATGCTTAGAAATCCTCGCCCCTGAGCGTTCAAGCACCATAGGAATAATATTTCTCCTTAACAGGTATTTTTATTCCCTTCCCCCAGAACTGAAGCTGTGATGGGAAAAAGGCTAGAGCCATATACCCTCTTTGGGGGGCGTTTGAACTCCACTGCCCTGCAGCCAGGTAAACAACCATCTGCTCCTCCCCTTTAGAAGCCCCTGGAATTTTTGAAATTCCATTTTGTGTTTGCTCAGCATGGAGAGGTTTCATTGCATCTTCCCAGGTGACCATGGCAGGCTACTGCAGCAAACACTGTCCTGCTTGGACATTGCAGATCTGCTGGAGAGGAGGGTATGCAGTCACAGCTGTGCTTGAGCTGTAGGAATTTTGATACCTACGGGCAGAGTTCTCGAGGCTTGTCCGAAAAGGGCTATGATCGAGACACACAGCAGTGCAAAGCGAAGATAAAGGAGCTGAGGCATGTGTACTATAAGGCAAGGGAGGTTATCCATCATTCCGGTGCTGCACCTAAGACCTACTAATGGTAAGTCATCTTTATTTGTTTCCTATAAAGTGAGATAGCAGGCACTACCAGTACATACACAAGCAGTTTAATCATTTGCTTACTGGAATGTAAGGCCCCAAATGTCACCATTGCTTCCTAGGAAAACTACCTGTAATGTAACATTGCAGCACCAATCACAGAGATATACATTACTGGTTCCCCTTTTCAAAGTGTTGCCTCAAAGCCTCCCTGATTCAAATTGCCCCCTCTCTGGGCTCCTCTGATAGCCCTGGTATCTGGCTTGCCAAAATCAGCAGCCAAGCAGTCTGCCTCAACACTTCACCCCTGAGCAAACCTTTTATCCTTAGTTTCACGAAGATTATGCAATGTACAACACACAGCTATGACCATGAGAATATTATCCTCCTTGAGGTCTAACCTGCCATAAAGGCATTGCCAGTAACCTTTAATCTGCCAAAGGCACATTCCACAGTCATCCGCCACCTACTCAGCATGTTGTTGAACTGCTCCTTACTGTTGTCCAGGTTTCCCACGTAAGGTTTCATGAGCCACAGCTGTAAGGGGTACGGTGGGTCTCCCAAGATCACTATGGGCATTTCAACTTCCCCTACTGTAATCTTCTGGTCTGGAAAGAAAGTCCCCACCTGTAGCTTTCTATACAGGCTGGTATTCCTGAGCATGAGTGCATCATGCCCCTTCTCAGACCACCCCGCGTTGATGTCAGTGAAACACCCACGGTGATCCACAAGCACCTGCAACACCACGGAGTAGTACCCCTTCTACTGATGTACTCTGTCGCAAGGTGGTCTGGTGCCAAAATTGGAATATGTATGCCATCTATCACCCCTCCACAGTTAGGGAAACCCATTTCTGCAAACCCATCCACTATTTCACACACATTTCCCAGAGTCAAGGTCCTTCATAGCAGGATGCGATTAATAGCCCTGCACACTTACATTAACACAGCCCCAACAGTCAACTTCCCAATTCCCAATTGATTCACGACTGACTGGTAGTAGTCTGGAGTCACTGTCTTCCACACAGTGATTGCCACACGCTTCTCTACTGATAGGGCAGCTCTCATTCTGGTGTCCTTGTGCCACGGTGCTGGGGTGAGCTCCGTACACAGTTCCAGGAAGGTGGCTTTCAGCATCTGAAAATTCTGTTCGTCATCCCACACCTGCATGACGATACAATCCCACCATTCAGTGCTTGTTTTCTGAGCCCAAAAGCGACAGTCCACTCTCTGCAGCTGTTCTGTGAATGTCAAACGCAATCTAAAGTTCCTCCTAACCATATCACACAGCACGTCAGGCAACTGGGAGTCTTCTTCAGTTAAGAACTTCAAGGTTAATGGCTCTGCCATCCACAATGTTTTCATGACAGTTATCAAACCATAGGAGAGCAGTGCTGGGTCCATCCCTTCTCACAAAGATGCCAAGGCGCATAGGAAAGAAGAGCCGTTGAAAAATGCTGCGAAAGAAAACCGGAAGCCCATGGAATGTTGGGACACAAAGCAGTGCACCACAGGACACTGAGCCTGCTCCCAAGAAGCGCCACGATCCACTTCACCTTCCCACAAGACCTAGCAGCAGAAGGTGTCGAGCTGAACTGTGGAATAGGTACCCACAGTGCGCTGCTCACACTGCTGATGCTAGGGCCCCAAGTATGGACACGCTCTGCTGACAGGGGGCATGAGTGTGAACATGCAATATCGATTTTTATTATAGCACTTTTTGAGTGTCGACATAACTTCTGTTGACAAAACTTTGTAGTGTAGACCAGCCCAAAGTCTTTTGTCCACACTGGCTTGTCTGAGGCCTGTAAACCTTCTTTTGTTGGGGAGAAATAACATCTATAGTGGTGAACCAGGTATTTCACACTCAGTAATGCTTCTCCCCTAACTGAGGGATTTACAGTCTTAGGCCTGGGCTACACTACAGAGTTAGGTTGACCCAAGGCAATTTAAAGAAGTGTCTACACTTAAATTTAGCTCCTGCTGATGTAACTGCCCCACTACGCCAACTTAAGCCATGTCTACACTAAAAAATTATATCAACCTAAGTGTGATGGGGTATACAAATCTCACACTGGAGTAGAAGGAATTAAAGAATTAGTTTGGGCGCAGCTAGCCTCACTCCATTACATGTGCAGCAAATGCACATCTGATGGAGGAGGAACTAAAAGACAGGGAAACAGCTCATTTGGGGGCAGACCTGGAAAAGAGTAGAGCTGCAACCTCTGGTTCCTGCAGCGCAGCACAGCCTGAAATCTCTAAGATAACTACCCCAATGGGCCCTCCCTGAGGGCAGAGGTGAAAGTAAGCCAGTACACCCAGGTACGGTGTACCGGCAAGAGCCGGTGTACTGTACTGGGGCGGCCCAGCTTTCTCAGGCTGCAATTTAAAGGGCCTGGGGCTCCCAGCAGTGGCTAGAACCCCAGGCCCTTTAAATTGCTGCCAGAGCCCCGCTGCTGGAGCCCTGGGATAGTGGCAGCAGGGCTCCGGGGGTTATTTAAAGGGCCGGGGCTCCCGCTGCCTCTACTGTTCTGGGCCCTTTAAATAGTCACCGGAGCCCCCCTGCCGATATCCCAGGGCTCCGGGGGCTATATAATGGGCTGGGCGGTAGAAGCAGGGGGGTCCTGAGCCCTTTAAATAGCCCCCAGAGCTCTGGAGTAGCAGAAGGACTCTAGGGGATATTTAAAGGGCCTGTACAGGGAGACTTTGGCAAAGTGGGTAGGTGCTCACTGGATGGAGAAGTTCTTTTTACTGTTCCAGTATTTTGAGCTGTATTGCTCGAGCTTCCATCAGTGGCTGGTGGGCTCTCTCTTCTGCTACTTTGACTTCTTTAGTTTCCCTTCTGCCATCAGGCTTTTGTGCTCCTGGTCCTCTTGGGCTCTCAGATGCTGCAGTTGTTCACAATTGCTTGTCTGATCTCTGTAAACCTTCTTTTGTTGGGGAAGAGATAACACCTCTTGTGGTGAACCATTTCTTACTTGGTAATGCTTCTCCCATGACTGTGGGGGATTTATAGTCCTAAGCCTGGTCTACACTAGAGAGTTAGGTTGAGGCAAGGAAGCTTACGGAAGTGTCTATACTTAAATTTCACTCCCGGTGATGTAACTGCCCCCTATGCCAATTTAGGCCATGCCTACACTACAAAATTATGTCGACCTATGTGTGATGGGGTGTACAAACTACACTCTGGGCAACAAGGAGCTAAGAAATTACTTAGGGCCCAGCTAGCCCTGTCCCACCAAGCCTGCAGCAAATGCTCCATCAGGTGGAGGAATTAAAAGACAGGGAAGCAGCTTATTTGGGGGCAGGCCTGGAAGAGAGCAGACCTGCAACCTATGGCTCCTGCAGTGCAGCATGAAATCTCTAAGATAATTGCCCCAAAGGGCCCTCCCTGAGTGAAGGGAGGACCCACCCCAGAAACAGAGAGGGAAGCATTTCCCTGTCCCTTGCATATGGACCTTGGACATTGGTAATCCCATTTTATCTTTTTTGGTTTGGACTACCCAAGCAGAGGAAAGCCTTGGAGTGATCTGCCTGGGGGGAGGTGGGGATAGGAAGTGGCCGAGAGAGCAGTGTTAAACAGCTTCATTTGCCAAAACACTGGTAGCCCCAAAGGGTCCTGGGTAAGAGCCTGCTGAAGTATAAGGGGCCAAGCTCCTCTACCAACAACCCCCCTGCTGGTCATGCACCGGAGCCCTGACCACTAGGCTACGCTTCCCAACCATTCCCCGAGTGAGGACCTTAACACTAAATTACATCGGCATACAGACGCTGCAGTTATTACATCACTTGTGTGTGTCCACAGTATGCTCCTTGTGTTGGCAGTGCGTGTCCTCACCAGGAGCACTTGTATCAGTGTAGAGAACAGTGCACCATGGGTAGCTATCCCACTATGCAACTCGCCACCATCTAGTGCAGGGTGTTTTGAGAAGGCTTTGCACTGCCTCATGGGGCCGAAATGAGTTGCACAGGGATAACTGGGAGCATGATTTCAATGTCCCATAATGCAATGTTATCCAGCCTATAATTTACTCCTGAAAGAATTCTGTGCCAAAAAAATAAAAATCATGTGCACAATATTTATGTGCACAATGCTGCAGAAACTATGGGCCTGCCTCCTGGGACTGTGCCATGTGCCTCAGTGAATTATATTGTGTTGGACCAATCTCTGTTGCCCATGCTCAATGCTGTTGACTGGCAAAAAGTTCAACTGCAAGATACTGACATTCGTGACACACTACTTGCAAAAAGAGAAGGGTGAAACCCTGTTGCAATTATTCCATCTACCCCCAAGGGTAGGCAACTATTGAGGGACTAGAGCAAACTAAAACTGATACAGGGAGTGCTGCACCGGATCACAGTGGATCCTTTACAAAATCAACAAACCCAACTAGTGCTACCAAAAGAGTACAGAGCCCTGGCCATGAGGGCCCTTCATGATGACTTTGGACATTTGGGAACAGAGAGAACCCTGGAACTTATTCATAGTAGGTTCTACTGGCCCCGGATGGCTGAGGATGTACGCAAGAAATGTGAGACATGCATTCGGTGTGTTCAAAGGAAAATTCTGCCCACTAGAGCAGCATATCTGAAGAAAATCACCGGCAGTAAATATTTGGAGCTGGTATGCATTGGTTTCTTCTCTTTAGAAGTGGACAGGAGGAATGGTGGAAACATTTTATTAGTGACTCACCATTGTGATAAATTCAGGACAGACAGCTGCGGGGGGAAGGGGGTGGAGGGAACAGAAAACAGTCCTCAGAAGGTTAAAAGGCCCTCCCCCCATCAACTACTGAAGGGGTTACCAGAGATCAGTTAGAATCAGCTGAGAGGGAGTTACCTGAGGTTAATTAGAATCCACTGATTCCAACCAAAGGCTGCCTGAGACCTTTTTAAACCCTCTCCTGTTGGGAGAAGAGGAGGGACAGGGAAAGAAGAAGTCAAGCTGCCAGGAGGCGAGTAGCAGAAAGGGGCGGTGAGTGAGCCCCCGAGCAAGTAAGGTACATCTTTACCCTACCCAGGGAGGGAGGTGAACTCTGCAGATGTACCTCTTAACTCTGAGTCTGCACTGGCCAAGGACAGCAACTGTGAGTGGGGTGCAGAGAAGAGTTGGGCACATGAAAGGGACTTTTGGGTTGCTGGACTTAAGAACCTGAGGGGAAAAGGACACTGCCCAACCTACTTGTGGGTGGGTCTTTTACTCATGGTTTATGTTTATGAACCCTGTTTGCGATGTTTTCCCAAATTAACGCCGAGTTACTTCCCTCCTTTCATTAATAGTTTATTTTCTACACTTTCCTACACTCTGTTGCAAGTGGGGAAGTATTGCCTCTCAGGGGCACTATGGGGTGGTATGTAAATTTCCCAGCTTACTGGGTGAGAGCTCGAGCCAGTTCTGGTGTATCAATGGAAAGGACCCCTTAGATATTGAACCCGGCCCTGATTGCTTCTGGCTCCACCAGGCAAAAGGGTAATACCATAAGTTCCTTTTAATAGCAATGGGCATAATTACCATTCATGCCCACCGAGGGCCTAAGCAGACGGCGGCAATATTGATTTTTCTCTTTCACATGCCCCAGTCACAGATTCAGCCAAGTTCTTAGGCGTTCACCTACACAGCCTGGGACTTTTTGCTCAGGCAGACGGAATACTGAACATAACAGTGATCTCTATTTTCTGATGAAAGACAGTTACAAGGTACTTCTGTGAGCTTCATGAATAGTGCTGTTACCGAAATATCGGGTCTGCCTAGCTGAGAGCCAATTAACAGCCTGACAGGGATAAGGAAAAATGCTTTATTCTGCAGAAAAAAGGAGAGCCTGTACCTTGGTACAAAAGACTGTCTAACACAAATTTCACAAACCTTTTATACACATTCAGACAAAGACCCTTGCGTGTTAACACTTGATTGGTAGTTGTTAAACCTTACACTTTGTTGAACACTTTGTCTTTAAGGCGAGGCGTAGTGTTTTGCCAGTTCATGAGATCTGTAGTAGTAAAAGGGACATGAACATAACAGTTTACCACATTCCCATCCGTTGTGGGGACTGGGATGGTCCGAAGGGGTGCCTGGATATTAACTGTTTTTTTTTATAGACTACTTTTTGTCTCGTACGAGACGGACTAAGGATGGTGGTTAGAGAAGAAGTGTACCCATTACCCGTTGCTTTACTAGTTAGCTTATTTGCTTGAATTGTGGCTTTTTAAATTTTTATTGGTGGGACCTGTTTTGATATACCTGCTGTTTTGGGCTTTGTAGAGGAGGATACCAAGTTCGCCACAGTCAATGGTGCTACTGTCGAAGGTGGCCGCGGTTTGGGGCAATACATGGGGGGAATATTTTCCCAACAATTGGCTTTGTGAGGAGCAGAGGCTTTCGGGAATAGAGGGGCCTGGATTTGTGCCTTTTTTAAGCGACGATGAGCTTCATCGTCCCACAAAAACCAATAGTCCATTTGACCTGGTGCTTGATCCTTTAATATCAGGCACAAAGGGGTTAAATGAGTTGAAATATTAAAGGAGCCAAACCTGGGCCATGCAGTTCGCAGAACTGACCAATCCTGGGTGCAAAGTTGTAAAAAGTGCTTCCTTGACATTCCTTTTTGAACACAGGGCAGGGGCCATTTACTTAACATATAATCCAAAGGACTATCCTTAGAGGGTTTATTTAGAGACCCACCCATCTGTCTGCTGACACTCAAACTGGACAGAGAATTACACAGAGAGCAGAGGGAATTACGGTCTAATCCAGGTTTTTTTACTTTTATTACACTGACCACTACAGGGGACGGGACAGAAGGATCTCAACTCGACCTCAGAGCTTCATCGCATGCAATGGCTTTTACCCTGAGGAATTACAAACGAGAGGCTTAGTTTTGCCCACACACCTAACGCCCAAATGTATACAGAACAGAAAAATAACAGTAACCGGTTAAACAGAACAGAACCAGAACCAGATAGCAAACCAGAACCAGATAGTGTTTCCTTATTCTATTAGGGTTCACTTTATCAGAGCATGAACCCCAGGGGCCGCGGTGAAGTGAGGAAGAGGGGTTAAGCACCCCAGTGGCACCGCTCCTAGTTTGCCACAGCCGTCCGGAGTTCAATGTCCAAGCTAGGAGAGTCCCATCTGGGTTGCCAGAAACTGTTACCGAAATATTGGGTCTGCCTAGCTGAGAGCCAATTAACAGCCTGACAGGGATAAGGAAAAATGCTTTATTCTGCAGAAAAAAAGAGAGCCTGTACCTTGGGTACAAAAGACTGTCTTACACAAATTTCACAAACCTTTTATACACATTCAGACAAAGACTCTTGCATGTTAACACTTAATTGGTAGTTGTTAAATTTTACACTTTATTTGTTTAGTAAAAACTGGTTTAAAGCAAGTTTTTTCTGCTTTACGGCAGAAAAAAAAATAGTTCAAAAGTTCAGGCTACTGTGTCTCTGAGGCTCCTGCTTCTTCCTACTGGCTGCTTGTAAGCTGTTAAGGAGGCCTACCAGTAACTTTCACAGCGCTTGGAAACTTTCCTTGCACCTAACACTGCCCCAATATTCTACATGTTGGCTTTGGAGTTCTGCTGACTAGATCAATGCTTGAAACCACACTGGAATTTCTGCCAAGTGAACTGTGTTGCATATACTGTAGAAGCTGAAGACGGGATACATCGTAGTAAGCCGATCTCAGAAAACTATGACTGCCTTGTTTATCTTCTTATTAAAAACTGCCATAAAATACGTTTTGTGGCTATCACAAGGTCTCTTTTCATTGCTGGCAGCTGAATACAGAAGTACCCTGCAATGAGCTGAGAAGAGCGATGATCTAGACACAGCAAAAGCACTAACAGTTATTGAATTCTGCCCGCCTGAAGAGATGGAACAAGTAGGGCCCTGAAAATCCATGGCTATCCGCATCCGAAGCCGTTGTATTGTTCACCACGTTTGCGGATCGTGGATTGGATGCGGCTATAATGAGATTCCTGTGTCACTCCTGGGGGAATTCTGCAGTACCACATGCCCGCAGAAAACACCTCCCTCCCCCCGCAGAATTCCTGTGCTTCCCCACAGAAAACAGCAGTGAAGCAAAAGGAAGCCGCATGGGGAGGGGAGATGAACATGGGTGCAGTTTTCTGTGAGGGATTCCCCCCCCCCACCAACAGGAGCGAGGCATGAAAGGCCACACTAAGTTACATGCCACTGCCCACCTCCTCATGTCTGCAAGTGGAGAGCTGCCCAGCTGAAGGAGGCTGTGTCCTGGCTTTGCTGATTCTGCAGCTGAAGGCTGCCTCTTAAGTCCTAGTGCCAGTCATGCTCCCCTTTTGTGTGCTGGGAGCCTTCCTGTTTTATGTGCAACAGTGAGTACCAGCAGTGGGGCTGGGTAAGGGAGGGTGGGGTAAATGAGGGAAGGAGGATTGAAGGGGGTAGGGGAAAGACGTAGTGTGGAAGGAAGGGGGTGGATTAGGGCAGGGGAGGGGAATGTGTGAGTGAGGAGAGGGGGATGGGACAGTTGGGGAGAGGGATGAGATGAGAAAGAAAAGGGGATAAGGGAATCGCAGGGGGAAGCGGGAGCCCAGTATACGGCATCCCCTCGGCAGCAGCTGAGGCTCCCCCTTTAAGCAGGCCCATCAAATCTTCACCCTGACAAGCCCTACCCCTCTAAACCTGGACCCTCCCTGACAAGCCCCTCATACCCAGATCCCCACCCCACTAAGCCCCAACCAGCTTCAGCTGGACCCCCACCCCATCAAGCCCCATTCCCCCAGCACCAAGACCCCACTGCTGAGCCTCATCTCCTCACACACAGACCGCCCCTGCTGAGCCCCAACCACCTTCACCTGGATCCCCTGCAGAATCCCATTGCCCCTGCACCTGGAGCCCCCCAACGAGCCCCTGGGCATTCAGATCTCCCACTGAGCCATGGGTACCCAGACTGCCCCTCACAGAAGCCTCTCACCCCACACCAACCCCCTCCACACTTGGGGATCCTGCTGGGCTGAGCCTGCCTACCCACACCTAGTGCGCCTGGCAGGGTGTTTCTGGGGCAGGCCCGGCCCTTGCACTGTGTCAGAGTCAGGTGCAGCCTCGCTGCTGAGTCCCTGTACTAGCGGAGGTGGGGACTTTAGGTTGATCTCCTAACTCAATGCAGCCAGTGGCCTGTACTCCTCACTACCATGCTGGAGCCACATTTATTTATTGACAAATAAAATTTGCAGAATTTTAAAATATTGTGTACAGAATTTTTTTAATTTTTGGTGCAGAATTCCCCCAGCAGTATTATACACACTAAGAGCTGCTGCTGACTACTGCTAGGAAGCCAGAAGCTGCCGCTGAGAGCCTGCAGGGGTTTTGATCGAGCAGGGAGCTTCAGAGATGGTTGGTGGTTTCACTGGTACCGGGGAGAGACTGTTGCTGTACCTGGAGCTGACTGAAGGGTGCCTGCCATGAAGGAACTGTGAGTAACCCCCTCTTGTTTGGGAAAGTACTTGCAAGGGAAGAGGCACAGCAGAGAGACTGAGGGCTTGGCTACACTGGAGAGTTCAGCGCTGGTGATGGGCTTACAGCGCTGCAACTCACTCTGTGTACACACTTGGAAAGCCCAGCCAGCACTGCAACTCCCTAGCTGCAGCGCTGGCTGTACACCTGGTCTGCTTGGGGTGTAGCGATTCCAGCGCTGGTGATGCAGCG
>NC_133770.1:88178140-88273761 GCF_003597395.2 Chelonoidis abingdonii | reverse complement strand
CCCCTTGAGAGGAGAATCATTCATGCACCTTTCAGGCCAGCCTGTGTAAATGTCGGTGAACG
The DNA here is from genome assembly GCF_003597395.2 of Chelonoidis abingdonii. Classification (NCBI taxonomy): domain Eukaryota; kingdom Metazoa; phylum Chordata; order Testudines; family Testudinidae; genus Chelonoidis; species Chelonoidis abingdonii. Next base: position 88,273,699 of record NC_133770.1, on the reverse strand, counting down.
CCATTGGTGATCCACAAGCGCCTGAGAACCATAGAAAACAACCCCTTCCGATTAATGTACTCGGTATGCCTGGTGTGGGGTGCCAGAATAGGAATATGCATCTCATCTATCGCGCCTCCACAGTTAGGGAAACCATTTGTAGCAAAGCCATCCACAATGTCCTGCACGTTCCCCATGAGTCATGGTTCTTCTTAGCGGATGCGATTTAATGGCCCTGCAAACTTGCATCAACACTATTCCAACGGTCGACTTTCCCATCCAAAACTGGTTCGCGACCGAATCGATAGCTGTCTGGAGTTGCCATCTTCCAGACTGCAATAGCCACCGCTCTCCACTGACGGGCAGCTCTCAATCTGTGTCTTGCGCCGCGGGTTGGGGCGAGCTCAGCACACAGTCCCATGAAAGTGGCTTTTCTCTCCAAAAGTTCTGCCAGCCACTGATGGTCATTCCCAGAGCTTGCAGGACGATGTGATCCACCATCAGTGCTTGTTTCCCGAGCCCAAAGGCGGCGTTCGACGTGCTGAGCATGTCCGTTACTGCCACAGCAATTAGTGTCACACGCGTCAGGCGAATCTATATCATCGTTGGACTCCTCACTGTCCTTTGGAGCCGAAGGAATAGCTCAACTGCCAAACTTCATCAGCAAAGTCCTCAGCAGCTCGGGCTCCATTTCTAACAGAAACCGTGCTGCAGACTCACAATAGCACCAAACTGTGGGTGGTGGAACGATGCACCACGGGATTGGGACGGAAGTGGAATGACCTGCACCCTTCCGTCCCTCCCCAACCCACAGCGCCAAAATGGGACAAGGGTCTCTGTGGATAGCTGCCCACAATGCACCCTCCCAACAGCGCTGCAACTGCTGCAAATGTGGGCCACCCTGCAGCGCTGGTAGCTGTCAGTGTGGCCACCCTGCAGCGCTGTTCCTACAAAGCTGTACGAACACAGCTGTAACTCCCAGCGCTGCACATTTCCAAGTGTAGCCATATCCTGAGTCTGAGGAGATGCAGAGTGATCTTCCCATTGAACCAGGACCCAGAGCTGCTGACATTTGGTGGGGCCAGCTCCAGTTATCAGAGGGATTGTGCAGCTTGTTGCCTTGGCTGGACTGATACACAGAACCAACAGAGTGCTGTCTTCAGCTTCAGATCTTGAAGCGCGCCCACACAGCAAGTGTCTTGGACTCTGAAATCCAGAGGAGTGTACACTCTGCGGTGGGGTAAATGGTGGCAATGTAAATGCCAGTTACATGAGTTTCATTTAGCACTGTGTACTGTATTTGTTATTTGATTTTATTCAACTGTCCCCCCCATCCCCCATGGATTTAAATTAGTGGTGACATTTAATTTTAGTCTGTTATACTGTTTCTTTAAGTTGTTAAGTAAAGGTGTGAAAACTCGAATTTAAGTATCTTGGATGTATATTATTTATAATTGGTATTTTTTGAGTTCGACTCATCCCACAGATTATTATTATCAGAATGGGTTTATTCCTGGAGGTTCCCAAGCCACGCCATTGAATGTGTACAGGGGCTAGCCAGGTGGAGGCACTGCCAATTTTAACTTCCTTTAGGAGTAAAGGGACTGCAGCAGAGGGGTGGATAGAGGATACCTACCTATCCAACATCACCACTGGGATACCCAGGTAGTAGCGTAGCTAGGGGCGGCCGCTACCCCACTAAGCATGTTTCAAAAAATGGCGCCTTCGGGGTTAACATGGCACCAATGGCGCCAGCAGGGCCCACGCTCCACTCTGAAACTTGGCGCTGCCGGTGCTGGGCTCCTGCAGCAAGGCAGGCTCTGAGGCAGCAGCCAAGCTCCTTCTTCCAGCTGATCGGTGGCAGGGAGGGGCAGCCCGGGGGAAGAGAGCTGAGCTCCAGCAAGCTGCTAGCCGCTCCTGGGAGGTGGAGAGGCGGGGGCCCAGCTCCAGAAATACTTGGGGCTGGGTGTCCCCCCCGGCTCCCCCTGCGGCCCTGCCCCCCGTGCCTTCCCCGAGTGTCCCCTGGCCCCGACTTGCTGCCCCCGGCTCACCTTTCACGGGCTCCGGACCCTGTCTCTTCCCTGCGCTGCCTCCCGGCCGCAGGGTCCTAGTGCCCCCCCCCCCTCCGCTCACTGCCAAGGCAGACTGACTGAGCCTGCCCTTCCCCCTCAGACCCTTTCATTTTCCAGCAGGACCCTCCAGCAGCACAGTGGGGCCCCCCACCCACAGTCACCGCTCTTGCCCCATGCTAGGCAAGGAGGCAGCCCCATCCCTCAGTGAGGCTACAGTCAGGGGCAACAGCAGAGGGCAAGGTGCATGCAGCACCCCCCGGCACCCACTACGGGGGAAGCGAGGGAGATTCCTGGACCTGAGAGGGACCCTAGGAGCACATGCAGTGACAGTGGTGGGGGTGAGTGTGCTGCTGGAGGGGGGTGAGAAAGGGAGGGCTCCTCCTCCCCCAGAGCTTGCTGCTGCCAGCAGGGAAAGGGCTGGGGGAAATCCTCCTCTCTGGCTCCTCTCCTGGATCAGCCTGCCTGTACCCCAAACTCATCCCTAGCTCTACCCCACCCCAGAGTCCATACCCCCGTCAGAGCTTTCACCCCCTCCACCGCACCCTCAACCCTCTGCCTGAGCCCCTCCAGCACCCCAAATACCTTATCCCCAGTCCCAGCCAGAGTCCTCACCCCCTACACCCCTACTCTTTCCCTGAACCCCTCCCACACTCCAAACCCCTCATCTGCAGCCACAGCCCTCACCTCTGCACCCCTCCCATTCCCAAACTCCCTCCCAGAGCCTGCACCCCAATCCCCTGCCTCAGCCTAGGGCCTGCACCCCAGACCCCCTCCCTCACCCAAACTCCCTCCCAGAGCCTTTGGCAGGTGGGGGGCAGAATTTGGGCGGGGGCGGGTTCTGGACACCACCAAAATTTCTACAACATGCCACCCCTGGGCATGCCCCTCCAGTCATAGGGGCAGGGGCACCCACCCACCAGTCAACTGTTTATGGGGGCCATGGGTGCCGCAAGCCATCAGCTGTTCAGCCAGGGCAGGGGCAGTAGGGTAGCTAGGGGAGTGCTGTTTAGCTGGTTTTTGGCCACCAGCCAATCAGTGAGGGGAACTCTGCTCCTGGAGCAGGGGCTGGCTGGGCTGAGCTGAGCGATCCCACTTTCTTCTCCTACCTGCTTCTTGTGGCAGGCGTGCTTTCTCTGGCTCTGCAGCTCCTAACCTCTCACCCAACTAAAGGCAGCCAGTAGCAGCAGCTGGTAAGTGTATTTCAAAGGGGGTCTTGTGGTGAGGGTGACTGGGTGTGGAGACTGAAACCCCATCCCAGGGGGCTGTGCTGAGAGACAGCACCTGGCTGCTGGCAGGGTGGCCGTCTGCATTGTAGGGGTGGGAGGCACCAGCTGACACCCAGCTCTCTGCATCTGGCAGAAGGCTCTTGTGTTTTTATTTTAAGTACAACATAAATATGTATAAGGAATTTAAAAGTATGTAATTAGTAATTTGATATGTTGGGTGGCACCTTTTTTTATGTGTTCGCTCCCCCTGATGTTAGAACCTGGCTATGCCCCTGTACCCAGGATCTCCTTTAACGTCAACAACATCAGGCACACAGGTGAGTGTTGCCTGCTCCCAAGTAACCCAGGGAGGAAAGGGAGAATTACGCATGCTTCTACTGGGAGAACAGACTTCTGGTCCCTTGCACTATTTGGACTATTTAGAGTATCATCAGCTTCAGATACCTCTTTATTAGCTCCTTACACTGGGCAATGCAGATAATCTAGTCGGGGGGAGGGGAGGGGCTCAGTCTTGGAGCCCAGCACCAAATACTGGGCTCTGCCTCCCTTTAATGGAACGGGCAGGGACAGCAGAGCTCTTGTGGAGACTGTTGGGTGGGAAAAAGTGTGGAGTAAAGGGAGCCACAAAGGTTATGAGCCAGCACCTTGTGGGTGTCATTTACACTGTGGAAAATGAGTTAAAATACTACTGTCTCATGACGTTTCTGAGGTTGCCCAGCAAGCAAAATTATCTGCCAGATCTTAAACGGACTGAGGTGTGATTCTGAGGTCAACACTCACATTCTTTAGTCAAATCGGTACAGTATTTATATTCTCACTGCTGAAGAGTAAACGGTAACTTCTTTGGATAGCTGTTATCCCAATTCTAGAGCTGTGGTACTCAAGTAATAGAAGAAGAAGACTTTACCATTTTTAACTGTGAAGATAAAGAGCTCATTTATGAAGCGGCACTGAAAGAAAAACCTCAATTGCGAAGGTAAGTACGGATGGTAGGGGGGCACAAAAAATTACAGCTGTCTAATAATTAATGTATTCTCCTCAGTGTCAATAGTGTCAGTGGTACAATGTACCCAAAGCACCAGAAAAGGAGCAGGAGTTAGAATATTTTGTGAAGTTAAAATTACAAACATAAAATGATACCCCATTATGGCTAAGAGAAAACTCACAGATACTGTTTGATTGCACAGGTAGCTGGATGCCTGTGCAATGTGGCATTTTCTACCTGGTTTTAGCAATGTGGGAGGCAATGTGGAATTGATGGACATGTGGCTGGATCTGCTGTGGCAAATGCTATGATAGTACTTGGATCAATGTTGTGCTTAATTTATTCAGTCCAATGGCTACTTCATGTGATTTCGTGCATGCTGGTGAAGAGAGCGAGTAAGCGTGTGTCTACACATATTAAACAAAAAGCGTTCTTAACTTTGGTTAGCTAATTCACATTAGCTAATTTGGGTTCAAACAGCAGTGAATACTGGCAACTGCAGCTCACATTAATATGTATGAGGGAGCTTACGCTCGAACTTGAGCTGCTAACACAAATTGCTGTGTCTTTTCTGCTGTTTTAATCCAGGCGAGCTAACCCAAGCAAAGAACAAAACACACCTTTTATTCGCCATACCCTAAAACTGAATGTTTGAGTGGTTTGGCTAATCTTTAATAAGAATTGTCTTTAACTGAAGATAGTGCTGCTGGTATGTAAGAAAGAACATCCAATCTCTCACAATATTCTTTAGAAGTTTCCCACTGGTGCTGATGGGTGTTTGTTAGGATTTAGCACTTTCTCCATTGGATGCCTGAGGACTCCTTGTGTAAACCCTTCTGCACTTAGATGTGACTTCTGTGTAGCCAATCTAGAGTAAAGTGTTGGTGTAATATGGGACTTTTTGATCAAAATTTTCAAAAGCATCTGCTAATTTTATGTGCCTCCCTTTTGAGATGTCCTGTGACAGGGATGCAACCCCTCTGCTCCTGTCCTCTCCTACTGGCTCTAACACCTCTGGTTTGTAAACACCACCCTTTACAGTCCTATGTAGCAACTGTCTTTACAGTGACATACCAGCATCAGAACCCCTTGCCATAGAGGAGAGAGATCTCTCCACTAAGCGATTTCCTTTTACCTTGGTCTTGCTAGCATTTCTCCCCCCCCACACCCCTGCACTTCCTTCTTGTGTGCCTTTCTACTCTTCTAGTTAATGGGTTAACTAGCTCCTTAGCTCTCCCCAGCGCAGACTGATATTGTGATTAGCCCGAGCTTCCCTCAGTCAGGCCCTTCTCCAAGGAAATTAGGTGGACTTACAGTAACCAGAGTGCTGGTTCAGCTGCTGGTTCTCATACTGTCCCACACCTCCCCCCTTGTCTGGCAGAAAAGTTCCTCCTTCCCTGGGTTCTTATTACTTTACTGGAAGTGATGCTCTTCTGGTGTCATTCTTTGCCCCCAGGGTGCTCTTCCAAGGTCCCCTGATGGAGTTTGCTCATTCTCCACCCGCAAAAACCACAGTTGGTTTTCTGTCTCAGCCCATAGTTCTTCATGCCAGGGGCAACCCAGTGGGATACTCTCCCCACTTTTGTTGGCACCCCTCACCCTCCTGGTAACCCAGGGTCTCCAATTCCCCCAGACCTCCAAACTGCTCCTACTGTCCCTCCTCCCATCATTCAGATGGCATGGTTCTAGTGATCGCCCAACCCTCACCTGTGAACTCTGATTATCCTTATCATGCAAGGCTAATTCTATCCTCTCTTCCTTCTCCCTGCTTTCTCTAGGGGTCCTCCTGCCCCTTTCTACCTGGTTTTTGTTTCTCTAATGTTTTTTCACACCCCCTTCCGCCATGTCTAGTTTTGCATTCCCCTTCCCCAATGGTTTTATTTTTTTTCCAAGGGGGTCCCGGAATCCCCATCTAATTCCCTGATGGGAAGAGGCTCCAGTCAGTGCCTGGTGAAACGGGGTGGGATATGGTCACCACCACTCCAACCCCTTTTCATCAAAATTTCCCCTCAACTTCCAGAGGTACCTCGGCCATAAGGCAGAGTTTCTTATCTCCATGGAAGCATTTGAGCCACAGCCTTTCCCCCAGGAGCATCCAGTGGGGCTTCACCGGCCCCTCTTAACTAATGAGCAGGCTGAGGCAAGTCAACTAGACCCCTTTGACAGCTCCTCCCCAGCATTACAGAAACCATGAGTAGTTTCTTTCCCCTTCAATGTCCAAAACTCCTGGCCCAATTGCAGAACTCTGCAAACCCACATTCCATAGATTGGCAGCCTCTCTTTATGTGTCCTTGTCACCCGTACTGATAACACATGATACCCTGACAGCCAGCTGGAGTCACCCTAGGTTCTGCCCTCTTTTTCTCTGTCATCTTTCCAGCCCGCCAGATCTAGGATGGCCACCTTAACCACATCATAATCCTGTGCCTGCTCGTCATCTAGAGCCAGGTCAGTCACCTGAGCATCCCCTGTCAAATACGGTGTAGCCATAGAGCCCAGGTTCCCTACTCCCAATCTGCACTCATAGCTACTCTTTCAAAAGTGACCAAACATGCATTGGAGTCATCTGCAGGCCCATCTAGTGCCTTTGCTCACCTGCTGTTCCCTGCCACAGGATTCATCACACCTGAGAGTAGCTGCTGCTGTATATCAGCTTCCAGTGACAATGCTGGTTCTTAGCATTCTGTCCCACACCCAAGTTCAAGGTCACTCAAACCTGATCCTCAACGGTGATCCTCACTGGTGGGCCTGACAGGTGCTCAGCTAATCTGACAGTCAGGCCCTAATAGTCTTCCTGACTTCAGCTCCCTGAAATTGTAACCCTAATGAGGGAAAAGGGCAGGAATTCTAGAGCACTCCCACATAAATGGAAAATTGACCCCTCCATAGGTGAGGTCCTTAACATTCGATCTACCCTGACATCAACTGTGTTTCCCCTTCCCCTCCCATTCTTATATAAGGGCATGAAAATGGCAGCTGGTTTGACTGCAGGGGCATGATGGAGCAGAGCCTCTATTACTCCTGAGCTGCCATTGATGTAACTTACACCAGTGGCAGAAGTTAGAGTGGGCCTCCTGCTGTTCTAATGTTCAGGGGGGTCAGCTGGCCAAGCATCAGGGAGCTGCAACACATTCCCTGAAGCTGCCGCTCTCCACTACAAGCATAACTGGGACACTGAGGCCTTTACCTTTATTTTTATTTGCCAACATGATACATTGCTCCTCTGTAGTCAGATTGGGACTAGATGCATGAGGCAACTTCAGGAGACTGGAAATTCGAACTCAGGTTTGTTTTTATTGACCCTCCTTGATGACTGGGTCATCTGAGGGATTACATTAAAATAAACAAGCTAGATAGGTCAAATTTGCCTTAAGTTAGGCATTTTACATCAATATTTAGGTATATTTAAATAAAACTGACCAGGTTTTCAGTGCTGCTGAGTAGTGACAACCCTCACTGATTTCAAGAACAGTTAGCAATACTCATCTCTTTTGAAAAATGGCTTATTTGTATTTAGGTACCTAAATAAAAACATAGGTTTGGGCACCCACATGTGAAAATGTTGGTCATGCATGTTTTAAAAAAATGCTTGACAAGACTTGGCAACTGCAGACTCAGTGTTTGTTTCTGCCTATACAAGAGAGAGCGGTTGAGTTCAAATTACCACCTTGACTCTAGAGAAACTCCTCCACACGTGCTATAGAAGAAAAGATAATTACAGCCAGAGTTCAGAGCTTGTAATTTACAAAATATATTTGTAAAGTTAACTGTTAATCTCTAGTAAATTAGAACGGTGCATATTATACCATGGCACTAGCAAGGCTGATGTCCTGGGGAAAAATAGTTGTCACCTACTAGAAAAAAATTCAGATTTTTTTCTTCCACTCATAATTTTAAATAGACTTTGTGTGAAATCTCAAGCTGGAAGTCCTCAGTGAGCACGGCTGTCTCTGCCCTTTCTGAAGAAAAAATAATTTAGAAACAAGGAAATGATAAACAAACTGACGTGTTCAATACCTCTGTTTAATTGCTGCTTTAATTATGCACCATTAAATAACCCTGATTCCTAACCCACCTGGACAGCATACACAGTGATTGGGAATCCTCGAGAGTGCCATTCATTCAGGCTGAGAGCTGGGAACAGGATTTGGGCCTCAGTGCAATTTTCTAGATAACCAGACTCTCGAAATTCTTCTGCTCACAAACATACAATTTGGTGTTCCGTTTCTCATGGAAACACACCACATCCCTGATACACCACCCAGGAAAGTCACAAATTCATTGCCTCCCCAGTGCTAGCCTGTCTCCCTCTCATAGCTTGTAAAACTGAGTAGGAAACCCCGTGAGACGTTCTCTCATGGGCTTCCCCGTATTTCCCCTTTTCATTTTCATGGAAATGGAAGTGCTTAATTTGTAATGAAAGAGGAACTGGGGCTCAAGTAATTTTTTTTTACTTTTATACATGATGCGACAATCCCAGAGGTGTGGGGGCTATGAACTGCCGGACTTAGAGGTGCCCTGCCTCAGCCCTGGCAAGCTCTGGCACAAATTAAGCACTGGGGAATAGCCTCGCTCATGGGATTTTGGCAATAACAACAAAGTGCAGATGCTCACAAAAAATAAATCTAATGAAACCCAAAAGCTAGCCAAATATTTTCAAACCTCAAAAAAGCTTTGATTTGGTTTAGGCATTGTAGAGGGCATTCGACCGAAGTCCCAGGGGGAGCCAGCTGAAGTCACTCAATTAGGGTGAACTGCAAAGAATGGGGTAGACAATCCCCAAAGCTGGTGGATATTCTAATACTTAGATTTACCAAGTGAGCACTAAACAGCTTCTATAATACCTCACTGGCTACCCAGAAGCCAACAACACAGTTCCCTTAAAGCAACCCAGCCTCAGGCCTTCACCTAGTTACCCAAGTTAGATATAATGAAGATTAATGAAAACATTATTTCTAGGGCTCCCAAGCGATTTAAAAAAATCAATGGTGATTAACTGCGTTGTTAAACAATAATGGAATACCATTTATTTGAATATTTTGGATGTTTTCTACATTTTCAAATATATTGATTTCAATTAAAACACGGAATACAAAGTGGACAGTGCTCACTTCATATTTATTTTTATTACAAACATTTGCACTGTAAAAAACTAAAGAAATAGTATTTTTCAATTCACCTTATACAATTACTGTAGTGCAATCTCTATCATGAAAGTTGAATTTACAAATATAGAATTATGTACAAAAAATAACTGCACTGAAAAATAAAACAATGTAAAACTTTAGAGCCTGCAAGTCCAATCAGTCCTACTTTAGCCAATCACTCAGACAAACAAACTTGGTTACAATTTGCAGGAGATAATGCTGCCTGCTTCTTGTTCACAATGTTACCTGAAAATGAGAACATGTGTTTGCATGGCACTGTTGTAGCTGGCCTTGCAAGATAGTTACATCCCAGATGCGCTAAAGATTCATATGTTCCTTCATCTTCAACCACCATTCCATAGGACATGCGTCCATGCTGAGGATGGGTTCTACTTGATAACGATCTTGCTTGATAACAGTCCAAAGCAGAGTGGACTGACGTATGTTAATTTTCAACATCTGAGTCAGATGCCACCAGCAGAAGGTTGATTTTTCTGTTTTCGTGGTCAGGTTCTGAAGTTTCCACATCTGAGTGTTGCCCTTTTAAGGCTTCTGAAAGCATGCTCCATGCCTCATCCCTCTCAGATTTCAGAAGGCACTTCAGATTCTTAAACCTTGAGTTGAGTGCTGTAGATATTTTTAGATATCTCACATTGGTATCTTTGTGTTTTATCAAATCTGCTGTGAAAGTGTTTTTAAAACAAACATATGCTGACCCATCATCCAAGACTGCTATAACATGAAGTATGTCAGAATGCAGGTAAAACAGAGCTGAAGACATACAGTTCTCCCCCAAGGAGTTCAGTCACAAATTTAATTAATGCATTGTTTTTTAACCAACGTCATCGGCATGGAAGCATATCCTCTGGAATGGTGGCCGAAGCATGAATGGGCATATGAATGTTTAGCATATCTTGGAATGCCAGCTACAAAAGTGCCATGCAAACACCTGTTCTCACTTTCAGGTGACATTGTAAATAAGAAGCAGACAACAGCATCTCCTGTAAATGTAAACAAACTTGTTTGTCTGAGCGATTGGCCAAACAAGAAGTAGGACTGAGTGGACTTGTAGGCTCTAAAGTTTTAATTGTTTTGTTTTTCAATGCAGTTATTTTTTGTACATAGTTCTACATTTGTAAGTTCAACTTTCATGATAAAGAGATTGCACTACAGTACTTGTATGAAGTGAATTGAAAAATACTATATATTTTGTTTATCCTTTTTACAGTTCAAATATTTGTAATAAAAATAATACAAAGTGAGCACTGTACACTTTGTATTCTGTGTTGTAATAGAAATCAATATATTTGAAGATGTAGAAAAACATCCAAAAATATTTAATAAATTTCAATTGGTATTCTATTGTTTAACAGCATGATTCATTGCGATTAATTTTTTAAATCAAAATTAATTTTTTTAGTTAATCATGTGAGTTAACTGCGATTGACAGCCCTACTTATTTCATCATGTAAAAAAGTTCTACCAACCCCAAGGATCAGACACATTATCTCCCAGGTTAATAAATATTCCAGATCTTACCCAAATACATGCTTACAGCCAATTCTTATTAACTAAACTAAAATTTATTTAAAAAGAAAAGAGAGAGAGTATGGTTAAAAGATCAATATACGTACAGACATGAGTTCAATACTTGAGGTGCAGACTCATAGCAGAGATGGTAAGCTTTATAGTTGCAAAGAGTTCTTTTAGATTTTAGTCCAATGCCCAATATTATATTCAGGGTGGACCAGTCAGCACTGGGATCTCAATCTTGTGGCTTAAGCTTCCTCTGCATTGAAGCATCAAGGAGATCTGAGATGACAGGATCAGGACTCAAAGGTCTTTTTATTGCAGTGTTCTAGCATCCACTTGACCATACAATCCCGGGCAAACAATTGGTTTTTGATGTAACCTTCTGCTTCTTTAATACGGCCAGCAATTAGTTACACAAATTAACATAGGACAATTTATTCATTAGGCAGTATATCGCAAACTTCAAAGAGACATATAGACAATGACAGTATTTCACTCACAATTTATCTAAATGTTCATATTCCCTTTTGATCTCTGAATCCATAGGTATAGTGACAGGAACTGTCTGTTTCCATGGCTAACATTTATGAGTACACATATACAATTAGTATCACCCCTAACTTTAACAATATAGGTTTGCATTTCAAAGTTCTAACCTATCTAGCATCAAATGGCCTTAATGACCATTTCTAACTTGTCTCCACAGGCTGACTCTGGGCAGGGCCGGCTCTAGCCATTTCGCTGCCCCAAGCACGGCGGCAGGCCGCGGGGGGCACTCTGCCGCTCGCCGGTCCCGCGGGACCAGCGGACCCTCAGCAGGCACGCCTGTGGGAGGTCCACCAGAGCTGCCTGCCGCCCTCCCAGCAACCGGCAGAGCTCTCCCCGCAGCATGCCGCCCCAAGCACGTGCTTGGCATGCTGGGGCCTGGAGCCGGCCCTGACTCTGGGTTAGTTAGCCTGCAGGATGCTTAACCCTTTCTTGCCATGTGTTACACTCTTTATAAGATTTGTTGCAAGTATATAACAGTGGTAGAAATGATTTGCATGATTATATTTTAATTAGATAATGTCACAGGTCAAAGTGTTCCTTTACCTGAACAGGCTAGCCTATCCTCAGAACCAAATTCTACCCCTTTATAGCCTGTGCAACCCTGTTGACTTCAGTGGGGTTGTGTAGGGTATCAGGGCAGAACTGTGCCTAGATACTTACTAAAAAATAGGATTGTTGGATTGTATTGTAAATTTTGTGCTCCTAAACAGGTCACCTCATGATGAATAATTCAACTGAGTCAAATCATCTCTCTACCCTTGATGATGATTATTATTATCCTGAGTTTGGCTCCGTCTGCAGCACAGAGAATATCAAGATCTTTGGATCAGTATTTTTTCCAGTCCTTTACTGTGTGGTGTTTGTGTTCGGCTTGGTGGGAAACAGCTTGGTCATTTGCGTTCTGATAGTCTGCAAGAAACTGACCAGCATGACTGATGTGTATTTGCTGAACCTCGCCATCTCTGACCTGCTTTTTGTTTTCTCCCTTCCCTTCCTGGCTCATTATGCTTCAGATCAATGGACTTTTGGAAATGCAATGTGTAAAACAATATGTGGAGTTTACTACATTGGCTTCTACAGCAGCATATTCTTCATAACCCTCATGAGCATAGACAGGTACTTAGCCATTGTCCATGCTGTGTACGCTCTGAAAGTTCGAACAACCATGCTCAGCACTGTTATAAGCCTCGCCATTTGGTCAGTGGCCATTTTAGCTTCAATACCAAATATCTTTTTTATCCAAGAACTTAATGAAGATGGCAGTGTGAAGTGTGCTCCTTATTACCAAGATAATAGGACTACTTGGAAACTTTTAACCAATTCTAAAGTCAATGTTTTGGGCCTCTTGATCCCGCTTGGCATTCTCATTTTCTGCTACTCCCATATCTTGAAAAATCTGCAGAGATGCATGAACCGAAACAAGTATAAAGCGATGAAGCTGGTTTTTGTTGTTGTAGTTGTGTTTTTCCTCTTCTGGGCACCCTTCAACATTGCGCTTTTTATGGACTCTTTGCGAAGCCTGCACATCATAGATGACTGTGAGACGAGCAAAAGGCTAGACCTGGCCCTTCAAGTGACTGAAATCATCTCCTTCATCCACTGCTGCCTGAACCCAGTGATCTACGCTTTTGTGGGTGAAAAGTTTAAGAAATACCTTCATGAAATATTCAGAAAACATGCAAGATTCTTATTGATTTGCAAAGACCACAGTGTCTTTCAGAATCACTATAGCATCTCTTCCATGCGCACCCAATCCTCACATTCTTCTGTTATTGACCCTGTCATATAAAATAGAATGGGCCAAATACAACCATTCAAGGATGTATTTAGTGTGATATAAGTATCAGTGACTTTGAAAGAAAATACTCCAGGCAGCTCAGTAAATACATTACTTCACATTGTAGTTGGGAGGACTTAGCTTTCAATTAAAGCTCTCTCTTACCCTAGTAATGACTAGTATAAAAGCTCAGACAATGTTATAATTTTGGTGTTCTTAAATGTTTTAATTTGAGCTTCATATGTATAATATGCTACCTTACAAGGAGAACCAGGCTGTTATCAATATTATTATTTTTAATCCTACAGGTCACTCAAGTGCTCAGGGACCTGTGGATATGTATAAGACATGTAACTATCAACCTAATTTATTAGCTTAGTTTTATAGTATTATTCCAGTTATCCAGATTCCCTTTATTCAGAAATCCTAATTACCCAAATCTACAGTGTGTCCAACCTTATGTTAGTTCATCACACACACAACTTCTCAATTAGCCTCTTTGCACCTGTAAGCTCTAATCAACAGCTTTGTATTTTGTATAGCGGATCTCAAGAAAGTTATTTTTTACTCGTTTTAATAAAGTACAAAGTATTAAGCTAACATCAGCATTACTCCCTCTGTTCCCTGTATTTCTATAACAGTGATACTGCACCTCAAAATAGCACTTCCATTTATCCAAAAACCTGGTTAGTCAAAAGACTGAGACATTCCCCAAACCAATGGGATTTAACAGTAATGTATGTTGTTACTGGTGGTTTAAAAAAAAAATAATTTCCTGATGTATACTGCTTTTTTTCTGGTTGAGTTTAATAGCCCCCGTTTTTAAAAAATGTACAATAGAAATTGAGAGTTACAAACAACAAAGTTATGAACTGACTGGTCAACCATACACCTCATTTGCAGTAGAAGTACCCATTAAGGCAGAAGAAGAGACAAAAAAAATAAAACAAAAAGCAAATACAGCACAGTACTGTATTAAACTTAAACTACTAAGAAAAAGGAAAGTTCATAAAAAAAATTGACAAGGCAAGGAAAATATTTCTGTGCTTGTTTCATTTAAATTAAGATGGTTAATAGCAGAAATTTTCTTCTGCATAGTAAAGCTTCAAAGCTGCATTAAGTCAATGTTCAGTTGTAATCTTTTGAAAGAACAACCATAATGTTTTGTGCAGAGTTAGGAACATTTCAGAGTTACGAACAACCTCCATTCCCGAGATGTTTGTAACTTGGAGGTTCTTCTGTATTTGATAGTATATACTTACTATAAACATTAGAGTAATGGAAGTATACTTAATTCTGAGTATGGAAGTATGCTTAATTATTCTTGTGAATAGTTTAATTTACATCGAGACAACTTGTATGAGTAAAGGTTTCCAGGAATTTGCTCTAAATGAGAAGACAAGGAGGATTATATCTAAAGGTATGTCTACACAACAAAGAAAACACATGGCTGGGACTGGGACTCCCAGAGCTCAGGCTGTGGGGCTGTGTCATTGCTGAATAGATTTCTGGGCTTGCACTGGAGCCTGAGCTCAAAGACCATCCCATCCTGCAGGGTCCTAGAGCCTAGGCTCCAGCCTGAGCCTAAAAGTCTATACAGCCATGAAACAGCCCTTCAACCCAAGCTCTGTGAGCCTGAGTCCTAGCGCAGGGCAGCCGCAAATGTCTATTGCTGTGTGGCCATATCCTAAGGCTCTAAAGCCTTAAAGATGGTACATAGGGCTGGTAGTGGTAGAATCAGCATTTCAATGGCATACTGAATATTCAGCACACACTGTTTATCAGTGATACTAAACCTTTAAAAAAGGAAGGGCGACTTTATTTCTTTTTCCTTTTTGGTTCATCTCTGTCATCTCCTCTACTGTCTTTCTATTCTCTTTCCTTTCCCAGTTTATTAAAAAAATAAACTGTGTACTTTTAATGCCTTTCTATTTTTTCCTCATTTTTTGCTCCCTCATCCCCATAGATCAGAAGGCACCTCAGGTTGGTGGAACATACACTGATGGCTCTTTGGTTTACTAAAACCAGTGATACCTTGTACAGAAAACAAAACATGGATCAAATTTGTCTCTGAAATAACCCTTAGGCACTCAGTGTTATACAAAGATTAATTTGGTTTAATAATTCAAAATTAGAAGCCATATTTTTCATTTTAAAATATGCTTGCATTTCTTTCTCCGTGACAGAAGAAAACAGAGTAGAGATCCAGACAGGAAATATAGCTAGCTAGCTAGATGAGACAGATCATTGGAACCGTCAGTCTTAGGGAGAGACTCAAACATTTTAACATTTGGGTGTTTTCTTCAGCAACAAGTTATCTGTTTTCTTCATAACTTTTATGTGAATTGCACAAAATGCAAACAGTGAATACCAATAAAATAAATACAGATAATAAAGTTTAAAAAGTAAAGTTTAATATGATAATATACTACTATGTCCCCCCTTTTAAAAAAAATTGTGACCAAAATTGAGCACATTTCCTTATGATGAGAGTATGACATTATATAATATAATTTATATATTATTTCCATATTACCTAATTTCAACTTCTTAATACTAATCTATTAGGATATAAAACTTACTGAGGACAATGCAAAATTCAGGAGAACCAGAGCCCTGCAAATCCACGGATATCCACTTTATATCCGAGGATGCAGTTGTATTATCTACCATGTTTGCCAATCAGATGTTGATACAATGAGATTCCTGCGTGTACTTCCAGGAGACACAAAGCCCCCCATCCCCAAAGAGAGAGAAGTGTCACATAGACCAACTCACAGAAAAGTCCACCTGTCTCCCTGTAGAAACAGACAAAATATTCCCTCCCCACCTCCTGTCCTGCCCCATATACAGTGAAAGGAGAGGTGATACAGATCAAGACAAGCAGCAAAATCCCCCATGCTCCTATTGGTGATCCCTGCTCCAAGGCAGAGGGCAAAAGCAGCACATGGCAGTGAGGGGAGAGACAGCTGAACTGCCTGGCAATTGATAACCTGCTGGGCAGCTGCCGCACAGAGAACTTAGGGGAACTGACTGGGGGGCTGCCGGTCCACCCTGCTTCCAAGCTCCCACCAGCTCGCTCCAACGGGCTGCTCTTCCTGCAAGCAATGGACAAAGCAGGCGGCTGCCAAATAACATTATAAGGGAGAACTGCACAACTTTAAATGAGCATGTTCCCTAATAGATCAGTGACATAACAATGAAACAATGCAACAACATTAACCAGGAGGACGTTAAGTGGAGAGTTACTGTACAATATATTTAACATAGAAATTATATTAAAGAGAAGATAAATGTAACATAACAGGGTAAAACACTAGTCTCAGGATCACCAGTGACCCTTCTTATAATACCCATGAATTTCCCCAGTTATGTGACCTAATATAGCAAATGTAAAATTAGTGTCCCATTGGTATATGTACTTTTTAGGGTCCCTGGATGACCTGTGATCACGATATCGTCTGTGCAGCAGTAGACTCACATGTGGGATAAGGTGGTAAGTCCTTCCACAAATTTAGTAGGGCAAAGGCACCAGGTAATAAAATACCCAAACCTTTACCCCCTGGTTTGAGAACACAGTTCAAGGTGTGAAGGGTCTTCCAAATAATTTTCCTGACTAGCTAACTAAAAGATGGTGACTCACAACTCTGTAATGGATCTTCAGGTTCAGAGATGGCTCTGGGCTCCTCAGTCACTGCAGAGGGCTGATGTTTGCTGCTGACAGGCGTCCTCTTCATGCAGGAGTTAGGCTGCTTCTGGTGCCAGAATTTCCCCTCACCACCAACGGGTGCAGGGCTCAAGGTGCGGCTTACAAATCTATACTAAACTTCTAATCTCCCGCCCTAGTGCTCAGACCCACTCACAGCAGGTGGGCAGCCATGGACTAGCAGCCAGAGCAGTGGTGCCATGTGGTGACTGATCTCACCTAGAGAGCTGGAAGCTTAACTCAGTCTGGCTGGGGGAAATTTTCCCAACAAAGCTCTACACAATGAGTCACCTTGGAGCTGGAAAGGCTCAAGCTGAGGGATCTTGCTGTCGAGTCCCCAAAGGCCAGTTCTCCGGGGAAGCCCTGCATGCAGGCCTGGGACTCACCAGTGCCCAACACAGCAAGTCCTGCCCTTGCCCTGGCTGGCTCCAGACTGCTCCAAACTGGCTTCTCCCACCCCTGAGCTCCCAGGGAAGGGCTTTTCACTCCCTATTGGTCAGGCTGGCTCTTCTTCCTGGGCTTTCACTTGTCAATCATTTGAGTCTGCCCCTTCCTCTGAGCAAGCACACCAGCCATCTTTCCCCAAACCAAGAGGGACCCGTGTTCTCCTAAACAATGTCTCTCCTCTCTCCCTCTTGGCTGCTGAGCAGACTCTGAGTCTGCCTTTGGGTCCCACTTCCTTCAGGACAGTGTGCCTCTCCCTGAGCTACCAGCACAACAGAGCCCCAGGAATCTAGGTAAGCTCCTTGGGATTTCTACAGCATGGCGGCAGTCCCAGCCATGGTGAGTACAGCCCTGGAGATTGGGGGGATTGGCGATAGGAGGAGGGATAGCTGATGGGCATGAGTTTATGTGTATAGGGTGACTGAACTGAATACTGGCACTGTTTTCCACAGTCGGTGGTGTTTTTAGCTGATATCTCACTCCTGAGGCTAATAGAGGCTGAAAGTGAACAGCTCCTGCAGTTGTCAGGGTGCCACCAGGACCGTATGATACTTACCTGTGTGTGCTGCAGTGGTAATTGCTGAGTGGTGTGAGAAAGTGTCCTACGGCAGTGGAAGAAATAAGACAGCCACCCTCCCCCACAAACCTTCAGCAGAGAATTGCAGGCTACCTGCAGGAAAGTTTCATCAGGATATCGATTCATGGGACATCCCAGTGCATGTAAACAAACAGTTTACAAAAAAAATAGGGGCCACCTCTGCTTAACTGTACAGGGGAATGAAAAGCAAATAGGACTGTTTCCTCTGTTGGTTATTTAACTACCTCTTCTAGCACAAGTTAAAAAGAGTACATGAACAGATGTGTCCTGCTACTTTGGGGTTCCAGTCCTGTAATTTCAAAACAAACTGCATACTTGCCAGAGGTTCCTTCCCCTGCATCAAGCTCCTCCATGCTCAACTATAGGGACTGGCTGGATTGTGCAGGACTCAAAAACATGTCCTGGCTCACTGTGCTGCTGGATCCCCCAGTCACCTGTTCCCCCATAATCCTGCTCCTCTTCCTTGTCCACATGCTTGCTGTTCACAGTGATGGCCTGTGATGACACTGGCTCCTCCAAAGTAACCACAGGCCTCTTGGGGGTAGTGCGCGGTCTCTGCTGAGGATGACATGTAGTTCTTTGTAAAAGCAGCACGTCTGCAGCTCCACACAAGAGTGATTGTTGGCCTCTCTTGCCTTCTGGTACACTTGCCGCAGCTCCTTGGCTTTCATGTGGCACTGCTGCAGGTCTGTCTTGTAGTTCTTCTCCTCCATGCCCTGAGCAATCTGCTCATAGATGTGATGTTTCTGTGTCCAGATCGGAGCTGTGCCTGCAGAGCCTCTTCTCCCCACAGACCCAGGAGATCCAACACCTCCTGTGTATACCAGGCAGGAGTGTATCTGCAGTGTGGAGCAGGCATGGTCAGCTGGGCAGTTGTTAGGCGTGCTTGAGAGTAACTAGGTGAGCTGGACAACCAGGAAACGGAATTTCAAAAATTCAGGGGGCTTTAAAGGGTACTGGGGAGGGGCAGTTTCATGTGTTCCTGGCTGCTGGCAGTGGAGTTCAAAACAGTGGCCAGAGCGGTCAAGAAGGGGCATTGTGGAACACCTCCTGTCATGCAGTTATAGATCACAATATTTAAAGCAAACATTTACACCACAAACAAGTAATAAGCTAGCTAACTATAGGCTCCCAAGTCGTAGTCATTTTATCCAACATAGCACTCACTTGGGTTAACAAAATCCACTGACATGATCAGTACAGTTTTCAGTTTCCATGTGGCCTCTCTTAAAACAACAAACCACCCCAAAAAGCAAAGACAATTCCAGACAAAAATAACAAAACATTAAAGTGCCAAATTCTCCCTGGTGCAAATTGGCATCGCTCCATTGATTACATCAGCAAAAGCAGCAAAGAATCCTGTGGCCCCTTTTTACAGATCCAGACTGCTTTTACAGATCCAGACTAACACGGCTACCCTTCTGATACTTGACATCAGCAAAGAATATGGTCCCAAATCCATTAAGTCAAAACGACTTTATTAGAATGCTGTGGTTATGAAAAAAAAATGAAAGTGAGGAAATTCATAATTAAGGTTCTTCAGCCAACTGTACTTTTGATGCTAATTGTTATTTGTAATATCTATTGTAAATAGTTAATGTTTTCTGATCTATTTTTCATCTAGCTGGGATATATTAATGGAAAAAAGCTGCCTTATTTTGTTATGGAGTTGGCTTATGTTGTTGGAGTTATTGGAAGTTTATGTAGAGTCACTGGAGTTCATGCCTACACTGCATCTGATAATGTCTCTTAAATGTTCTTTTGTGGAGTTTCAAATACTAAAGGATTGTTATTCACGCTGAGAAAATTGTCCGAGGAGTCTCTCAAATGTGCACAGTAATGGTATTCCTCACCGCCACCTCACAATAAACAGGAGATCAGACAAAGTTACAGAAAAGAAAATGTCGAGAGAAGAATTGCTTGGTTCCTACTAGCTGAAGCCTCTGCTATCTGGTCCCCACAGCTGTATGCAATTCAGTTGTACTGGTTTTATAAAAAGAATTTCTATCAGTGCTTCTTGAGAAAAGGTCGTTCAAAATGGACCATTTGTGCGCCTTGATGTTGTGCTGATAACTTCTGTTAGTCACTCAGATACCCTGGTGAGAGGGGTGTATTTAGATAGAAAATGTGAAATGATCACGAGGACTGAATGTTTGTTTTGGGCTTTCTCAAAAATCATGGGCTGCCGGAGATCTGAGCCTCAGCCCTCTCCAGTTACTGGAACCAGAGCTTTTGCTAACCCATAAGTTCTTTTTCATAGCAACAGGCATAATTACCCATCATGCCCACATTTATTTTTATTTGCCAAGATGATACATTGCTGCTCTGTAGTCAGATTGGGGCTAGGTACATGAAGTAACTTCAGGAGACCTTGGAAATTCAGACTCAGATGTGTTTATATTGAACCTCCTTGATGATTGGCAAATCCAGGGGATTACCTTATAATAAACAAGCTAGATAGGTCAAACTTGCCTTTAGTTAGGCATCTACTTCATTATTTAGTTATATTTAAATAAAAAATGGTCAGGTTTGCAGTGCTGCTGAGCACTCACAATTCTTATTGACTTCCAGACTAGTTAGCAATGTTCATCTCATTTGAAAAAACGGCTACTTTTATCTAGTTATCTAAATACAAACGAGGGTTGGGCAACCACATATGAAAATTTTAGCCAGCCATGTTTTAAAAAAAATTCTTGACAAGAATTGGCAACTGCAGATTTAGTGTTTGTTTCTGCCTAAACAAGTGAGAGAACGAGCAAGTGTGTTCAAATTAACACCTTGACTCTGTAGGAACGCCACACGTACTGTAGATGCAAAAGATAATTGCACCCAGCGTGCAGTGATGATAAGCAGAGCTTGTAATTTACAAAATATATTTGTAAAGTTAACTGTTTGTCTCTAGTAAATTAGAAAGGTGCATATTATAGCATGGCACTAGCAAGGCTGCAGTCCTTGGGAAAAGTGGTTGTCACCTACTAAGAAAAAAATTCAGATGCTTTTTTTTTTCTTTTGCACTCATAATTCTAAATTGACTTTGTGTGAAATCTCAGGCTGGATGTGTGCAGTCCTCTGTGAGCAAGGCTGTCTGCCCTTTCTGAAGAAAACATAGTTTAGAAACAAGGAAATTATAAACAATAGGGTGCTCAGCATGCTCACTATCTCGGTTTTATTGATGCTTTAATTATGTACCATGAAGTCAGTCTGGTTCCTGACCCACTGAACAGGATACCCAAGTGAATGGGAATCCCCGTGAGTACCATTCATTCAGGCTGAGCACTGGGGAGCGGACTTGGGCCTAAGTGCATTATCTAGTTAATCAGACTTTCAAAATCCTTTTGCTCGCTAACATACTACTTGTTGTTCCTCTTATAGAAACACATCATGTCCCTGATACACCACCCAGGAAAGTCACAAATCCATTGCCTCCCCAATGCTACCTTGTCTCCCTCTCTGCTTCGCTTGTAAAACTGAGCAGGAAACCCTGTGAAAAGTTCTCTCATGGGCTTCCCAGTATTTCCTCTTTTCATTTTCATGGAAATGGTTTGGGGAGAGCAGTGCTTAATTTGCAGTGAAAGAGGTGCTGGGGCTCAAACAATTAGATGCCAGGGTGCAAGCATGTTTTTTACTTTCATAACTGAAAGAGGAAGTCCAGAGATGCTGAGGCTATGAACTGCCAAGCCCAGAAGTGCCGAAGCTCAGCCCTGGCAAGCCTTGGCACAAATTAAGCACTGGGGAACCTTTCTTGTGGGATTTTGACAAAAATAACTGAAAGCAGAGATGCTCACAAAAAATAAATCTAATGAAACCGCAAAGTTAGCCAAATATCTTCAAACTTCAGAAAAAGCTTTGATTTGGTTCAGATGTTGTATGAGGCTTGAGGGCAAAATGTTCTTTTACCTGAACAAGCTAGACTGTCCTCAGGGCCAAATTCTATCCCATTACAGCCTGTGCAATCCTGTTAACTTCTGTGATGTGTCAGGGCAGAATTGTGCCTAGATTACTAACTGAACAAGTCACCTCATGATGAATTATTCAACTGAGACAAGTCTTCTACTTTTTATGATTATTATTCCAAGTGGGCTCCACCTGCAGCACACGGATCTTTCAAGATCTTTGGATCAGTATTTTTTCCAGTCTTTTACTGTGTGTTCATGTTCAGCTTGGTGGGAAGCAGCTTGGTTATCTGTGTTCTGGTAGTTTGCAAGAAATTGACCAGCCTGAGTGATGTCTATTTGCTGAACTTCGCCATTGCTGGCCTTCTTTATGTTTTCTCCCGGCCCTTCCTGGCTCATTATGCTTCAGGCCAATGGACTTTTGGAAACACAGTATGTAAATTAATATGCGGAATTTACTACATTTGCTTCATCAGCACCATATTCTTCATAACCCTCAGGCATAGACAGGTACTTAGTCATTATCCATGCTGTGTATGCTTGGAAAGTTCAAATAACCCTGCTTAGCATTGTTATAAGCCTCGACGTTTGGTCAGTGACCATTTTTGCTTCAGTACCAAATATTTTATTTATCCAAGAATTTAATGAAGATGGCATTATCAAATGTGCTTCTTATTACCAGTATAATAGGACCATTGGAAACTTTTAACCAATCTTGAAGTCAATATATTGGGCTTCTTGATCCCGTCTGGCACTCTCATTTTCTGCTACTCCCACATCTTGTAAAACCTGCAGAGATGCATGAACCGAAGCAAGCATAAAGCTGGTTTTCGTTGTTGTAGTTGTGTCTTTCCTCTTCTGGGTGCCCTTCAACATTGCAAAGGCTTCTTTGCAAAGGCTGCACATCATAGATCATTGCGAGATGAGCAAAAACCTAGATCTGTCCCTGCAGGTGACTGAAACCATCTCCTTCATCCACTGCTGCCTGAACCCAGTGATCTACGCTTTTGTGGGTGAAAAGTTCAAGAAATACCTTCATGAAATATTCAGAAAACATGCATGATTCTTATTGACTTGCAAAGACCACAATGTCTTTCAGAGTAACTATAAGCACCTCTTTCATGAGCACCCAGTCCTCGTGTTCTTCTGTTATTGACCCTGTCCTGTAAAATAGAGTGGGCCAAATACAACCATTCAGGGGTGCATTTGATGTGATATAATATCAGTGACTTTGAAAGAAAATACTCCAGGCAGCTCAGTAAATACATTACTTCATATTGTAGTTGGGAAGACTTAGCTTTCAATTAAAGTTCTCAGTTATCATAGTAGTGACTCTGGTATAAAAGCTTAGACAATGTTATAATTTCAGTGTCCTTAAATTTATTTATTTGAGGTTCATATATATAATACACTTCCTTAAAAGGAAGGCTGTTATCAACATTATTATTTTTAATCCTACAGCTCACTCAAGTCCTCGGGGACCTATGGACATGTAACGATCAGTTGAATTTATTATCTAGGTTTTGTAATGCAGTAAAATTCCAGTTATCCAAATTCCCTTTATCCAAAAATCCTAACTACCCTAATCTACAGTGTGTCCATCCTGTGGTCTTATGTTAGTTCATCACACACTTCTCAGTTTGCCTCTTTGAACCTGTAAGCACTGATTAACAGCTTTGTATTTGTATAGCAGTTCTCAAAGATTTGTTTTTTTTTACTTTTTTAAACAAAGTACAAGTATTAAACTAACATCAGCATTACTCCCTCTGTTCTCTGTATTTCTATATCAGTGAAACTGCACCTCAGAATAGCACTTTCATTAATCCATACTCCTGGTTAGTCAGAAGTTTCAGATGTTCCCCAAACCACAGATATTTAACACTAATGTATGTAGTCACTGATGGTTTAAAAAAAAAAAAAAGTTTCCTGAAGTATCCTGCTTTTTTCCAGTTGAGTTAAATAGCCTCTCTTCTTAAACGTGTATTTGATGTTGTATACTTGCTACAAACACTAGGGTAATGCAAGTATGCCTACTCCTAAGAATCATTTTTACTTATTAATAGTTTAATTTACATAATTGAGGCAACTTGTATAAGTAAAGGGTTTCAAGAAATTGCTCTGAATAAGCTGACAAGAAGGAGCATATCTAAGGATATGTCTACAGAGCAACAAAAAAATATCCATGGCTGGCTCATGCTAGCTGACTAGGACTCGCAAGGCTCAGGCTATGGGGCTGTATACATTTCTAGGCTTGGGCTGCAGCCCATGCTGTGGGACCCTCCCCGCACCCCTTAGAGCCCAGGCTCCAGCTAGAGCCTGGAAGTCTACACAGCAACAAAACAGCCCTACAGCCCCAGCTCTGCGAGTCTGAGTTGGATAGCATGGGCCAGCTGCAAGTGTCTATTGCTGTGTGGACATATCCTAAGGCTCTAAAGCCTTAAAGATGGTACATAGGGCTGGTAGTGGTAGAATCAGCATTTCAATGGCATACTGAACATTCAGCACACACTGTTTATCAGTGATACTAAACCTTTAAAAAAGGTAGGGCCACTTTATTTATGTTTCTGTTTTGGTTCATCTCTGTCATCTTCTCTACTGTCTTTCTATTCTCTTTCGTTTCCCAGTTGATTAAAAAAAAATAGACTGGGTGTTTAAATGCCTTTCTATTTTTTCCTAATTTTTTGCTCCTCAAGCCCCATAGATCACAGTACACCAGGCTCCTCAGGTTGGTGGAACATATATTGGTGGCTCTTTGGTTTATGAAAATCAGCAATACCTCGCAGAGAAAACAAAACATGGATCAAATTTGTCTGCAAAATAACCCCCCTCTCCCCAGTGTTACATAAGGATTAATTTGGTTTAATAATTCAAAATTAGAAGCCATATTTTTAATTTTAAAATATGCTTGCATTTCTTTCCCTGTGACAGAGAAAAACAGAGAAGGGACACAAACAGGAAACCATATACATGTAAGATCATTGGAACACTCAGTCTCGGAGAGAGACTCAAACATTTTAACATTTGGGTATTTTCTTCAACATCAAGTTATCTATTTCCATTACAATTTTATGTGAATTGCAACAAATGCAAACAGAATAAAAATAAAATACAGATAATAAAGTTTAAAAAGTAAAGTTCAGTATGATAATATACTACTGCTATGCCTCCCCTTTTTAAAAAAGATAAGTGACCAAATTTGAACACATTTCCTTATGATGAGAATATGCCATTATATAATGTAATGGCTTTATAATTATCTCAGCTTCTTAATACTAATATATTTTGTTATAAAACTTACTGACTGTGCAAAATTCAGGATAACCAAACACGTTGTGGGCCTGGGTGTCATGGGAAAGATTTAAACTGGGTAAAGCTAAAGCCATGTATATTAACAAATAATCTGTGGAATAAGTGGGTACTTGGTCTGAGCCAATACAGTAAATCCTATGCAACACAGGAAGAATCTTTCCTCTGCCTTCCAGTGTTATGAACCGCATTCCCCTTTTAGCACTTCATCCAAAATCCACTGAAACCAATGGAAAGACTCCCATGGACTTGAAGAGCAGGCTTATTTTGCGTTGGAAATAGAGTGGTTGGGCCCATTATTCTCTTCAGATACATGACGTGCATCACCACACACTTGAGATTACTGGACATATTATTGGTAACATTCAAATAACTCTGTCACACTGCTGTTAGTAGGACAGACTCTCCAGGCTAATACTTAGGACTAAGTTGTAAGAGATCTGTTGGATGTTAGGGTAGATTTTATGGTGGAGTTTTAAGAATAGTACAGGGAAAGAGAAAATGCCCTCTAGAGAACTAGAAAAGAAGCCAGTGATTTCTCAACATAAAACTTTTTGTACTGGTTGACTTTATTTATAAATGAAAACAAATAGAAGATCCTAAACTGGGTTTTCTCAAAGATCCTGTAAAAAAGTGCTCTCTACAAATGGGACTATTTGTTGAAAAAACATGCCATTGTTGAAAATAACTGTTACAATGCAGTAATAAAGCTGGTTAGTTAAAAGGAACATCCTAAGAATTTCACTATAATTTGGAAGGTGACTGTTTAAACTTTTGTATCTGTATTTATTTTATTTTTATTCACTGAATAAGGTGAGACAGATAGTTCAGTGGTTTGAGCATTGGTCCCCTAAACCTAGGGTTGTGAGTTCAATCTTTGAGGTGGCCACTTCAGGATCTGGGGCAAAAATCAGTACTTAGGCCTGCTAGTGAAGGCAGGGGGCTGAATTAAATGACCTTTCAAGGTTCCCTCCAGTTCTAGGAGATTGGTATTTCCTATTATTGTATTTTGTGCCATTCAAAAGGAAGTGAGTCTTCCGCTGATCAACCAGTTAAGGTGCAAGGTACACGGCTTTGGTCAGAGTTGATTCCACGACTATTGTCTCTTTCACAGGGCATCCATGGATACTAAAGGTTTCGTTCACTAGGTTATTATTGATCTGAAAAATAAAACCTTAATCAAAAAATAAATAAAAACATAATCCAAACCTTCACTGGTGAATGATGCTACTACACACAGAATCTGTTACAGGGCTGAGGAGGGGTGGAGGAGAAATGTAGGCTGAGCCCTAAGGCAGACCATGCATCTTTGGGTCCTGGAGCATTTGTGTCATGTCTAAATCTTCATCTACTAGTGAACAAGAAGCAAAAGTGCTACTTGAGGCAAAGCACCTGTTACTGCAGTCCCATCTGGGGGAGGGGGAATTGCATGGAAGGAGCAGCCAATGACAGTGTGGCTCCTTCCTATCTAGCGAGTTCGCAAGACTCAACAACACCATGGACAGCCCCCTCCAAAGGTTTAATGGTTTATTTCCCTTTGGATTGGTGAGGGGTTAGAAGCTGTTTCCTCTGCCTGAGACTCATCTAATCCGTTCCTCCTTAAGGGAGCATTAAATGGAAACTCTCTGAGGTGAACTCTGCAGTGTTCACTGAGCCCTTCAAGCTGTAGTTTTTTAACCACAGGAAGGAATGAACTGGCTTCTGCCCACTTGTCACCTAACTGAACACATGCCTCCACACTGAAAAGTGCTGGGCTCTGACCTAATGTCAACTATTTCTCTAGCGAGTGTGTGTGAAAATCAACTCACCCCAGCATTTAGCTGGGCATCCCCCACCACCATATATTCCACTCCCATCCTGCATCCTATGATATTAATCAGCTTCCTTTCAGTCATGGACATTGTTTTGTTGATTTTTATTTTGCTGACCTTTTCTTAGTACCTTATTGCTAGCCTTGCCAGAATTCAATTTTTATTTTTTTTATCATTTTAATGGCTAATATCAAATGTTTATTTTTAAAAGATTTTATCAATTTAAATGTTCACAGTGGTGTGAAATTATGGGGAGCAATCAGACAATTATTTAATGAAAACAGATGTTGAAATTCAAAAAGTTAAACTTTAAAAGTATATAAAAACACAAATTGTCAATATCATATGGTAAATATGTTTAGATCAACAAATCAGACCTGTTTTTACTATTCATTCACTAGTCCATTTGTAACAAGCCAAATTCAAAAGTCTAAATCACTGGATTTCTGACTTCTCAAGGAGCATTTTTCTTACTTTGCCTACCTCTAAATTTTGATTATCATCAATGGAAATATTTTTTCATTGATGTGTGTGTGTACAGTGAAATTGATGTTATTTTTTGTTTGAAAACCACTTGTGTCAGTTCAGCAATAATATCACATGTGCATGTAGAGTATATGCTTTCTGTTAACTTTATTACTTTAAATGTATTTAATGGACCAAATCTTCAGCTCTTGTAAACTGGGGAGCTCTGAGGCTCTGGCCCAACATACACAGTAATTAAGGGTGACCACTAAAGGAAATTTAAAATACTGAGGTTGTTCCATTTTGTTGTTGTTATAGTTGCTTATTTATATAAAGAAAACCCAAACGTGTCTTATTTTTTAACATCTGGGGCTTTTGCCTTGCAAATATCAGGAATGCTAAGTTTAGTCTTCCCTGATTTTGCCGGAGGTATCAGGCACATATTGGGAGCTTTCTCAAACTGTGTGGTTGTGGTGACTCTAATCATACCATCCTTTCTTCCAAGTATGTCTAAGGTGTTGATGGTAAATAAGCTGTTACTCAAAGAGTTTTAAAACGATCAGATTAAAAATCCTTTCCCTTCTCCAGCTGCTTGGTTGTGAATCTCTTCTTTCTCGAGATATTACAATTCCACTATTTTACCAGCTGCATATGGGTGAAACCTGTTCAGAATGACAGCACAAGGTCTATGTATCACTGGAGCACTATTTTAAAGATGTGAGTACTGCACAGACCTTATGCTGGTCCTCAGAACAAGAGTGAATTTTGCCCTTCAGTGTAAACAAAATCCAAATTTCTGAAGTAAAAAAGGACAAAAACTTCAAAACATCCCAAATACCTACCCGATAGCCTATCTTCACACATTGCAAAGAAGCGCGGACACCCAATTAGTTTTCCTTTGCAAGTCACCTTGAGCATACTCTTTATGCAGTTTTGTTGCATACTTACTTTAGTAAACAAATCCCCTATATGCCACTTCATGCCTTGCTCTGAAAAGACCTCATCCATTGCTTCAATCATCCTAGAGCCTTTTTCCGTGTTACGCAAAGAAACATAACCTACAGATGAAAAAAGCAGGAACAGCTTGTCAGTTTAGATTTTTCCTAATAAAAGTTGATTGTCAAAATGCAACTCATAAACTTTTAAAGACATATTAACACCAGGTGATCATTAGCCCTAACATGGGCACCTAGAGGAAAAGGGAGAAATAATGGTTCTCCTCCTCCTTCCTGTGCAGCCATGTTAGGATCAACTAGAATTGATTGTGGAGTTTCCTGTGGAGTGCAGTCTCTGCATTGCCACTGCTCATCACCATGAGCAAGTGAGCAGAAAAAGGGCAGGGAGCTGGCAGAACCGTGGTGCTACCCAGCCTCCCAATGTGTTGATCAACAAAGCAGAGGTGGGTGTAGGTGAAGGAGGAAGTACGCTGCATACCCTTGTGGCAAGCCAGACACCACCACCAGTTTAATGGGGCTCTTCTTGACCTAACAAACTGTAACACTTACTTTACAAACCACCCAACAACCGAATGCTACCCACAAATAGCAAGGTATTATAGCTCCTAAAGCCAATACCATATCTGCCAACATTTCCAGTAGTTACTGCCCTTGGGGATGGGAGACCCAGGAGAGGGCAGCTTGGGGGGAGGGAGAAGAAAGTGGAAGAGCTAGCCCACCCCATGCTCACCCCACAGCAGTAGCAGCTCCTGTGCTTCCTGTCCTGCAGGGGCTAGCTGGGCTTGACTCTCTTCTCCAGCAATTGTGACTTGGCTCCCACTGCACAGGGTCGCAGTGCTTCTGAGATTTGGCCTGGCCCCCAAACGCAACCAGAATTGCAATGCCACTCAGTCAAACCTGTGTGGCACTGCAACCCCTCTTGCCAGGCTGAAATGCCCCAAGTGGGGAGACAAGCCCAGGCAGTTGCGCAGGACAGAAGCTGCTTCAGGGACAGGGGATTTTG
This sequence comes from Chelonoidis abingdonii, assembly GCF_003597395.2. Lineage (NCBI taxonomy): Eukaryota > Metazoa > Chordata > Testudines > Testudinidae > Chelonoidis > Chelonoidis abingdonii. The sequence goes on along the minus strand of NC_133770.1, from coordinate 88,244,249 downwards.
TGGGTGAAAGCAGGACAGTCCCACAAAACCCAGGACTGTTGGGAGGTCTGCAATACAAATACAAACTAAGAAATTCTCACCCCCAGGAATTCTGTCATGCCACGGGGACAGTGAAAGCTGTCGGGCACCCCTTGATGCAGAGGCTGATTTACCATGAAACAAACAGTGTGGTGGCATGGGGCCCCCAATGACAGGGGTGGCCGCCAAAATGCAGGACAAATCTCATCTGACAACCTGCCCTCGAGTCCTGGCCGGCAGCGCAGAAGGGCTGAGGCAGGCAGGCTGCCTGCATTCTGTGGCTGGTGGCCCCATGCTGCTCCCAGAAGTGGCCGGCTGCTGGCACATCTTTGCATGCCCTGGTGGGGGGGGAAGCAGCTCTGTGCGCTGGCGGAGGCAGCGCACGGAGACGCACCTGCAGCAGAGCTAAGGCGGCTCCCTGTCTGCACTGTCTCCCTCCCTCTGCACCAGTCGCGGAAGCGGCTGGCATGTCCCTGTGACCCCTGGGAGGGGGAAGGGGGTTGTCGCCACATGTTGCCCTCGCCCCGACTCCACAGCTCCCATTGGCCGGGAACTGCAGGGGCACGCAGAGACTCCCTGGCCCTCCCACCTAGGAGCCGCTGCCAGAGGGATGTGCTGGTTGCATTGGGAGCCATGCTGCCCAAGGTAAGCGACACCCCCCCGACCTCTCCCACACCCAACCCCCTGCTCTAGCCCAGAGCCTCACACCCCTGCCCCTGCCCCACCCCCCTCCCCCCGCCTGGAGCCTGCATCCAGCACCCAAACTCCATCTCAGAGCCTCACTCCCGCACCTCCTTCTGCACCCCAACTCCCTGCCCCAGCCCAGAGCCCACACCCAAACTCCGTCCTGGAGCCTGCCCCCCATACCCCTCTTGCCCCCCAACCCCCTGCCCCAATCAAGGTACCTCACTTTTTTTAAATTTACTTTCTATTACTTATAATATAGGAGGAGGATGAAATTAAAAAAATGAAAAATGGGGCGGGGGGATAAGAGAGAATGTTCTTTTTCTTGGGTGGATCCCGAGGAGGGGATGGGGGGGGCGCCGAAAATGAAGCTGTGCACAGGACCCCACTAACTCTAAATCTGCCACTGCCTTGATGACTATGGTTGATTTGCTCGGTTGTTAGGGATGATGTATATTTGAAAGTGGATGTAGATGAGTGTGAAGAGATGTATGTAGTTGTGTGGCTTTTTTTCTGAAGCCTTGGTTTTTGTGATTTCAAGTTAGTACAAAATTGCTAAGGTCAAATAAGATCTGAAACTTATATGTAATTTTGACTGCATTAGTGGAAATGCTTCTTTGCGATGTAAGGGACTTTTGCACCTGTAACTACAAGAAATGTTCTCTACTGAACTCCATACATAGGCCACCTCTAACCCTTCCCACAAAAGAAAGCCCTGTTCAAATCTTTATTGTTTGTGTACATGTTGAATAATATAGTCTTTCTGGAGGGAAGGGCGGGGAGAGCTAATTTGGAAAAGAAAGGAGAAAGACAAGAAAGGCTCCAGAGAAAGGAAGCCCCAGTTCAAGGCCTGTTTTCCCTCACACACCTCCAGTTCCCACTGTCGTATTTCTTTAAAAAAATATGCAGTTCATTAAAATTAATACAATTGTCTTTACTGAAATCAGGACAAAGAAATGCAAACACACACTACTGGTACCTTCTCCTCCCGCCCTCCTCCACCACCCGCTCAGTAGATCAGAATATACTAGTCACAGGTGACACTGAACAATGCTAGCTCAAAATCCAATGAAGAATTTGACACATTGTTTTTCATTCCATCATGATATAGCAAAGTGCCTTAGTCCACCCACATGACACCAAATTTTAGTGGATTTTCCCCCCATCTTGTTACTAATGTAAAGGTAAAATTCTCCATCAGAAGCTGTGTTTGACAATTCTTTTGCCTGGTTTCAGTAAACTGGAGGTGTGATAGGTTTCCGTTTTCTGAATGGTGAACACTGTTATTAATAGCCATGTCAGTCTTGACTTCAGCAGCAGCTAATTTCTTTGGAGCATGCAGCTGTTCAGCATCTCTGAAAAAACAGCCACGTTCTTCGTTTCCTAACTATGGGCCAAATTTTAAAAGATATTTAGATGCCTAAAGAAGCAGACAGGAACCTGGTGAGATTTTTCAAATGTGCCTAGGCACCTAACTCCCAGTATAGCTCTACCAGCACTACATAAGCAGCCTTCCCCCTGTGTGGATACACAAGCTTTCTTTGCGTTAGTTTTTCCAAGTGACATAAACTAAACTGAAAAAGGCACTCATAGGAGAATAAGAGTGTCCATGTGGGGTGTTACAACAGCAGTACTAGATTGGTTTAAATTCATTCCTTAGACCAGTATAACTTTGCCATATAGAATAGCCTTTAAATGTAGAGAAAAGAAAAGAAAATCTTACATCTTTTGAAATCAATGTCCATTTACTGACCCCCTTTCTGTCAGGACAACCTGAGACCGCCTCTCCCTACTGTGTCTCAGAGATCTCTCTATCCGTCTAGGGCCTGCTCATCAGGCTATTGTTCCGGGCCACCTCCCGGCTGTTAGAGTTCATTATCATATCAGGGTGAGGTTACACCAGCATTTCCACTAGGCCCAGTTTCACCATTTGGGGAACTGAAAAGTCTCGATTCCCCATACAACGACTATTGGCATGATTTCACGTTCTCCTTCTGTATCCTGTTTGGATATTGGCCCCGATAGAGAAAAATTGTATTTTCCTCTGTATAAATCTTTTACCCTTTTACCGTTACTATGAAATAAAAGTTATTAAGAGATCCCAAAGCCTATGTCAGAAATGCTTTTGTATTTAAAGAACAGGGCTTAGAGTTAAGAGATTCTAGCTCTGCCACGGGCTCTCCTGTGTGACCTTGGGCAAGTCATTTAACCTCTCTGTAGAATGGGGATAACAACTACTGTACTAAATTGGAACTGGACCAAAAAAAATATCAGTCAGAAATTGCATTTATAAAGGGCCAAATTCTACACTCACGCACACAACCCCCCACTGGAATCAACCACAATTCATGTATGTAACTGCGGCCTAACTTGGCCTCATCTCTCTTACCCTTTTGAGTGGAATACACGACATAGTAATCACTAGCTATTGGCAGCCTCTTGATAGCTATCAAGTTACAAGTACAATCAGCTTCCTTGAATTCATGCTTTATTTCTTCAACTCCATGGTCTTCTTTTCCTGTTTTTATAACAAGGAAATATGTTTAAACACGCTGTAAAATGACTGCCTGTCGCCATACATGACTTGCATGTATGGGCTGCTGTTTATACACTTGTTTCTCTTATACAAAAGCTACAAGGTATCACAATATTTTCCCATCCTGGCACTCCCACCTTCTGCTACAGAAGGAATGCAGGGACTGAGATATGGTGGTAATGGAGTTAGCTAGCTAGCTGGATTATTAGATAGCAGAGTTGAGGAAACTTTTTGCGTAAAGTATCAGGGGGGTAGCCGTGTTAGTCTGGATATGTAAAAGCAGCAAAGAATCTTGTGGCACGTTACAGACTAACAGACATTTTGGAGCATGAGCTTTCGTGGGTGAATACCCACTTCGTCAGATGCATGTAGAGGAAACATGCATCTGACGAAGTGGGTATTCACCCACAAAAGCTCATGCTCCAAAACATCTGTTAGTCTATAAGGTGCCACAGGATTCTTTGCTGTTTTAGCGTAAAGTACCTTTTGTTTAAATATATTGTTTTTATCAAAATCAGAAATTCTTACTTTTTTTTAAACTCAAAATTAGAAAATGAATTTCAGGCTTTTTCTTCCTTCTTTTTTTTAAATTCAGTTTTCTGGTTTGTCATTTTTCCTTTTTTTCCCTTTCTTTTTTTCCATTGCCCCTCCCTCTATCTACTGCAAACTGCAAAAAAAATTGGAAAAGAAGAAGAAAAAGGGGTAAAAGAGAAAAAACAAAAAAATCAAAAATATTGAAAACAAACATTTTGAAACCAAAAACTGATGAAAATTTCATTCAAATTTTTGAAAACAAAAATTATGTATCTCAGTAACTTGAAGAATTAAAACAACACTTTAATTTCAAATATCATAATGATGAATAAATAAAATAATTTTATCAATCAACTCTACTAGATGGTCTCGATGTCTGGGAGGAAGGTGCGGCCTAGCTGTGGGGGGAAGTGGCTTATGGGGGACATTAATATCTAAAGTTGTGCAAATAGCAACAGCTCAAGTCTGCAAACAACCATTGATCTCGGTTGATGTCTGACTTGCATTAAAACCGAAAATCTGCTCTGAACCGGGGTAGATTCAGGTTTTGGTTACATCTTTCCCAGCCCCACAAAATATTATGAAACAGCCTGTTCTTGGGAGCTTTCTATCTCCATTTTGGAGCTCTATGAACTTCAGATGATTAGAATAAGATTCTTTTAGGTGCCTCTCTGAATCTATTAAGACCTCATAAGCCTGTCTGCCTGTTGGAACCCTGATTCCTCTTTGGCTCCCAGCCGTTTCTTTTAATAATTAGGAAACACAGTCTCCTGGTAAAAAATGGCAGTGTATTATTTCTGACTCTGTGTATCAATTTTCATAAAACTGTACTTGTGAAATATTGCATCTTATATATAGCAAATCCCCACAAGCATTTCATCAGTGAAATCGGTCTTCTGGGACTATTCAGTGGACTGAAAAAAGTCTGTTGCTTGGCAAAGCTGGCCTTTCTAAGAAGGTGGCTATTTGTACTCCATACCCTTGTGGATACTGTGGGGGCAAATTGTTAAGCCAAGAGGTTGCCCAATAAGAACAGGCACTAGTTGAAGTCAGACCTTATGTACCTTTTCTTGTGAGGCAGGGGTTTGTCTTCAGTTTCCAGTCAGAGCCCTGAGGACTATCCCATTTACCATTACATAAGTTTTGCTAATTTTGAGGCCCTTGTCACCTCCACCATTCTGCTGGGTTAGGAGGATAGGTGAGATTCATTTTGGCGTTTTGTAATGGGGTGTCCTTAACAGGCCAGGTGTCACTGTGCAGTAACACAAGACACTGCCGCCCTCTCTGGGTGGAACACATGTTCTCTGTGTTATTTTCAATGCTGGCTGCTTTGAGATTGAGAGACAGAACTGGGCCGGAATCCAGCTGTCCAACATCAGAGTACAGAGAACTGCTGAGGTCACTGGGCTAGATTTAATAATACATACTGTAGGCCCTTTATAGAGACCTGAAATGAAACGTTCATAGAAAGAGTCTGAAATTCAATACTACTCCTGCAAACACTATTTAATGTCCTGCTCACCTCCTCTGCATGCCTGAATGATAAAGATTTTAGGTTTTTCTTGGAGCTTTGGGCATTGTATATTGTTGAATAACGCAAATATATCATCAAGATCAACTTTGTCACCATCTTTCCCCTGAATGAGGCCGTGACTCCTCCCATGACTCATAAGAGTAATGAGGCAGCAGCTAATTTCATCCTCAGATTGATTGATTTGATCCCGGAACTCTTCCAATGCTGGCAATATTTCCTGTCACAAACAGCTGTGTTAGATACGCTGATCAAAATAATTAATGACCAAAAGAGATTATTTATTAACAAATGAAATAACAATAAAGCAAAAAGATCAATTTAATTAGCCATAAAAAGTATTTTTAAAGCCACTACTACATCTTGCAGTATCATTAACTGTACATTGTGGGTCCATGACTTGGGCTCCTAGATGCTACTATAACACAAATAAATAATAATAGCTAAAAAAATCTGTATTATGTGATTTAGATTTCTTCCCTTCTTGATCTAGAGCCCAAACCAGCAAGGTACTTAAGCACATGGCTAAAATTAGGCATGTGAAAAAGTCTTATTGAAATCAATGGTACTAATCACATGCATAAAGTCTGTCACTTTCTTCTTAAACATTGTAACAGTTATTGTATTGGTGGGTGAGTGGGTGTTTCTGAGCACACCAATAGATAGCTCCTAAGTGAGTGGTTCCTCCCAGCAGGGAAAGGCCCCTGACACAAGGAAATAACTCTGAGAGGTAGTTCAGGGGTGAATGTACTTCCTGCTGTGGGGAGAAAACAAAACTGTGTTTGGTCAGCAGCATCACTGGTAGGAGGGGAGCTGCCTCTGTGCCCTCGTCCACTAATAAAGAGATGTTCTGTGTGCCTCTGTCATTACTCCAGGGACTCTGCCTGCCTGTGCTAACCTACCAATAAGAAGATAGTGAGGTCCCAGGTAGTACCTTGCTGAACTGGTGCCTTAGAGACTGCTTCAGATACCACTCACATAATTGTAAATGAGGAGTAACTCCACTAAGGTCATTAGAGTTATATTAATATAAAGCTACTGTAAATTGTAAGAAGCCAGAGGCATCAAACATGCCCTGAAGAACATTGTTAACAGCTACAGTTCTCACTCTGCCCTTCTGTCTGCAGCAACTAAGACTATGTCTACACTACACTTTTGTTGGTAAAACTTTTGTCGGTCAGGGATGTGAAGAAAAAACCACCCTTGCCCAACAAAAATTTTACTGACAAAATGCGCTGGACAGCACTTTGTCGGCGGGAGACACTCTTCCGTCGACAAAGCTACTGCCCCTCGTTGGAGGTGGTTTTATTTTGTCAGCAGGAGAGTGTAGACATAGCCTAAGACTGCTACCAATTGCCCTTATACATATTCCAAACCTTTAGCTTCCTCTTGGAGCTAAAGATAATGAGAATCAATATATGCCCATCATCAGAGGCTGCACTAGCTACAGGGAAACTAGGCAGCTGACTAGGGTGGCAGATTTCTGGGCAGCAGCCTGGGATGGCAGATTTGGTCTGGCCACCCTTCCATCATGACAGACAGGGGACGGGCCAAATTTTGAGTGGTCGTGTGACCCTGTGCACCAAGTCAAAACGCTACTCACTCAAATTTTGTCCGGCCACCCCTCTGTAATGAAACCAGTGGCTCTGCCAAACCTGAGTAGTGCTGTGACCCCATGCTTCAGGGCAAACAGGCTAGTCTATAGAGCAGTGGTCCCCAATCTTTTTGTGACCAGTAGCACACTCATGTTTTCAGAAGAGTGTGCCAGGCGCCAACAATTTTTCAAGGCTTTTTTTGTATTTGTACATTAAATAATACAAAAACCCATCATATTTAATATTACATAGTATATGAATCCAGAGAGAAGAGAGAAGCTGGAGAGAAGCTGCGAGGACATAGAACACCGGTGCCCACAGCCCCGGAGTATTCTGTCCCCAGCAGGTGCGGGGGCCTGGATTCTCTCCCCTGCTGGGCACTAGATGGTTCCCGCGCCTGCCGGGGACCGAGAACACCGGCGCCCGCAGCCTGCAGCCCCGGAGTTCTCTGTCCTTGGCAGACACGGGGCCGCAGCTTCTCTCTCCATGTGGGGCATTAGGCAGGCCCCGCACCTGCCAGGAACAGAGAACACTGCGCCCGCAGCCTGAGTTCTCAGTCCCCGGCAGGCGCAAGGTCGCGGCTTCTCTCCCCTGCTGGGCACTAGGCGGGCACACATAAATGCTCCGGCAGGCACCATGGTGCCTGTGGGCACCACATTGGGACCATTGCTGTAGAGGATTGAAATAAGAATCATTGAAATTAATCCAACATAAAAAGCTTCTGATAAGAAAAGGATTGAAGAAATTTGTTATATGCTTATGCCATCTACTGGATACCAATGGAAACAAAAGAGAAATAGCTGAAATCTGAGCCCTCAGCTGGATGTCATCAGATAGAAAATCAGAGGATTACCCTTCTCCAACAGACCCTGAAACAGGATACATAAACTGGGTCACCTTATGGGACTGCAGAGTTTTGCTTACCCCCTTCAAACAGCCTCTCCCTTCATCCAGGGTTACAGGAAGAAGAGTTTTACTGACGAGCTGCAGAACCCAGATATACTACTGGACACTGGCCAGCCTGGTGAACAGCTCTCACTTCCTCTTGGGTTACAAGACAAAGAAATGGTGAGATTTCACCTCAGCTTGTGTTTCTCTTTCTGATCTTGAACATAAATAACTCGAAGTTATCTTGAGCCTACACTCTTTAGTGAGACCTCAAGTAACTATATGTTGCCTATTAACTAACTATTGCTATAAGCATGCTCATCTTTGTAAGTCAATGCAGACTGGCCTAAGAGATTTAAAGCCATAATGTATACAATTGTTCTTTAAATTGTTTTCTCCATGCCACTCCATTCAAACAACAGGGATTCTTAAAAGTATCTTTGACAAGTGCATCCTTACTACTTGGAGAAATATGGGAAGAGTGGTAAATGTGTTGGAGGAACTGAAGAATTGATGACAGATGATCATAAGTAAGTGTATTTAGGAATGTTGATGATTTGTACTGGTATATGAGATAACTGAAGAATCTCAACCTTAGTCTATGACAGTTGCTTGCAATACTTTATTTTTGTGTTCAGTACATGCCTAGAACATTGACTATGTCTACATTTGATTGATGAACTGTTGATTGTACACATATGTGGTTCTGAGTGAATTATCAAAATCTTGATTGGTTAAGAGCATCCCATGTCTTGCTTTGAGAAATACTGTCCACAGTAAAAGCTGGTGTGAATAGAACCTTGCATTAAAATTAGTAAGTTACGCTCCCGGGACTCAATAAAAAGGAGTTATCATAACTAAATTCCATTCCTATATAGCTATAAAACTTATCAAACTGACAAATTTAGTTTGTTAGATTTCATCTTTAAAATCTAATTGGCACCTCAGCAAATCCATAAAAATTGATCCCCATTTATGCTTGCAAAGTGAAATCATAATCAGACCTGTAAGGATTTGTGACTTAAACTGCAGTAGTTGAACAATACACTTGATATTATTCATCTAAAATTGTAGTGGGGTGGTCACTCCGCTCCAGTTAAGAAGGGTTAAAAGCAGCCAAGGGAGGCTGGTGCTGGGTAAACAGCCATAGGTGTGGCCACACCCAATTAGGGTCCAGGTGACCCTGATAAATGGGCAGGCTGAGGACTGAGAGAAGACTCTTGCTCCAGCTGAGAACCAGAGAGGACAAGGCTGCTGAGGACAGCAAGCAGGGTACCTAGGACAGGACAGGGCAGGGCAGGGCAGGGCAGAGCTGGGGAAAGGCAGGCAGAGCTCTGGTTTGGTGAGTCCCCAGACTGAGGCCTTTCTAAAGGCCTGGGGAGGTACTAGGGCTGCAGGGAGGCAGCTGGGGCTTGAAAGGCAACTGGTTCAAACCCCTGGCCAATGATGAGTGGCCACTTCAGACTTCAGTTTGTTCCTGAGGGAAGAGACTAAATGAGGGTCACAGAGGCAAGGTGGGCTTAGGGGGTTGGGATTCCCTGGGGAGTAAAGACCCAGAGTGTAGGGGCACTGCTGTGGGGTAGCACCCCAAGGTAAGGGACACTCAGCTCACTGGACTCCATCCCTTGCCTGACTCTGACTCTTCCTTATTGATCTTCACTCTGGCAATTACTGAGATCCCTACTCACTGATTACCACCTCTTGGTCATCCTTGCCTAGTGGATACCGGCCTAGCAGTCGTTGCCTATGCCTCGGTCCCTTACAAAGATCATGAGGCCTAAAGATTAGCCCTTCCATGACAGGGCAATCAAAGGTAGGGGAAAAGCCTCATAGCCTAATAATATACAGCAGATTGGCAATAAAGGGGAAGAAAGGGGAAAAAAACCTTCTAAATAATTAACTACTTTTTTTGGCTCAGATAGTCTCAAGTGAAGTCTGGAATCAATCATTCAGAGAGGTTACTCAAACCAGCCTATAGCCAACCAGCTGCAGATAAGGAAACTGAGTGTCCCAAGCATTTGGATTTGTAAGGTATTGGAGGAGGGGAGCTCATCTGCAGAAGTTCTGTTGCCACCCAGGCAGCTGAAGTTTTAAACATTTCTGCATTAGGCTGTCCCTTTCCCTGGGAAGATCAGCCATCAAGGGATCCACATCCATAGCTTCAGGTATTTCAGTTAACCCAAGCCCTGTCTATAAAAGATAATCAATAACTCTGGGCTCTGGTGGAGAAATATTTTCTAAACATTATACAGTACAGTAACTCCTCACTTTAAGTCATTCTAGTTAACGCTGTTCCATTGCTGATCAATTAGGAAACATGCTCATTTAAAGTTGTGCAATGCTTCAGTCTTATGATATTTGGCTGCCTGCTTTCTCCACAGCTGGCAGCCTCCCTGTGTCTCTGGTCCCCGCCGCGAGACCCTGTGGATCAGTGCCTTCCCCCTTCTCTCCTTCCCTACCCCCCAGCCGTGGCAATCAGCTGGCTTGTGGTGTTTGGGGGGCAGAGGGGAGGAGCGAGGACTCAGGGCACAGGCTCCCCCTACCTCCCGAACACCTCAAGCCAGCTGATTGCCCTGGGCAGGAGGCAGGGGGGACAACGGACGGAGAGCATGCGCCCAAGTCCTCGCTCCTCCCTCCTAAACACTGCAAGCCAGCTGATTGCCCCAGGCAGGAGGGAGAGGCGAGGAGTGAGGACTCAGCAGGGGAAGTAGAGGAGGTGGGAGGGGGGAGGAAGAGGCAGATCGAGGATGGGAGCTTTGGGAAGCCGGGGAGTAGGTGAGCTGAGGCTTGAGGCCCCCCGCCCCTGGTGCTTGCAGAGTCGTGGAAGCTACCACTGCTCTGCAACGTGCTTCTCCTAGCCTATAGTACTTTCAGCCTCCTTGCCTGCCTCATCTCCAGTGCCAGTGGGCTGTGCCTATGTAGGGTAAGGCAGGGGCACCTCCCAACTATAGTACTGTACTGTATGTTTGTAAACACACAGCACGTGCACACTACACCCGCCTCCCCCAGTGTAGTATTAAATTGCTTGTTTAAAATGTATATAATGCCTTTTTGTCTGGAAAAAAACATTCCCTCGAACCTAACCCCCCCCACTTACATTAATTCTTATAGGGAAATTGGATTTGCTTAACACTTTCACTTAAAGTTGCATTTTTCAGGAACATAACTACAATCTTAAGTGAGGAGTTACTGTACTGATTTTTGCTTCAGTACAACTTCAAATAGCACCAAGTGAGCCCTTACTGGGGGTGTGGAAGGCATTCCATTTGAAGCTATCTGCTTGGTATGGTATAATTTTTAAGATTTACCTGCCCATTAGGATCTATGCACTGTCCAGAAGGTGTTTCAAACTGGTACTTGTCAAACCACTTATTCATTACTTCAATATCCTTTTCTGCACCACGCCTGCCCGTTGTCACACACATCATAAAAGCCACACGAGTTTTGCTCATGTCATACATATCCTGTTAATTCAAAATGTTTGATGAATGGCCTGTAGCTTTACTGAACAACAGCATTCTAACACTGTATGGTTTTTCTACATGAAACATACGACTGAGGGCCCAATCCTGCAACTACTCTAAGAGAAATCCCACTGACTGTGAGAGCATCTGTAGGATTGGGCTTCTATAGCCTTGTCTGCAACATAAAACTGATGTGTTGCTAATAGGGCTGTCAAGCGATTTAAAAAAATTAATTGCAATTAATTGCACTGTTAAACAATAATAGAATACCATTTATTTAAATATTTCTAGATGTTTTCTACATTTTCCAATATACTGATTTCAATTACAACAGAATTCAAAGTGTACAGAGCTCACTTAATATTTTTGATTACAAGTATTTGCACTGTAAAACAAACAAATACTATTTTTCAATTCACCTCATACAAGTACTGTAGTGCAATCTCTTTATCATGAAAGTTGAACTTACAAATGTAGAATTATGTACAAAAAACTGTTATTTTTTAATTGAAATCTAAAATTTTAGAGACCCCAAGTCCACTCAGTTCTACTTCTTGTTCAGCCAATTGCTCAGACAAACAAGTTTCTTTTCATTTGCAGAGATAATGCTGCCTTCTTCTTGTTTAAATGTCACCTGAAACTGAGAAGAACTTTCTCATGGCACTGTTGTAGCCGGTGTTGCAAGATATTTACATGCGCTAAAGATTCACATGTCCCTTCATGCTTCAACCACTATTCCAGGGGACATGCGTCCATGCTGATGACTGGTTCTGCTCGATAACAATCCAAAGCAGTGTGGACTGATGCATGTTCATTTTCATTATCTGACTCAGACACCAAAAGCAGAAGGTAGACTTTCTTTTTTTGTTGGTTTGGGTTCTGTAGTTTCCACATCGGAGTGTTGTTCTTTTAAGACTTCTGAAAGCATGTTCCACACCTCATGTCCCTCAGATTTTGGACGGCACTTCAGATTCTTAAACCTTGGGTCAAGTGCTGTAGCTACCTTTAGAAATCTCACATTGGTACCTTCTTTGTGTTTTGTGACATCTGCAGTGAAAGTGTTGTTAAAATGAACACACATGCTGGGCCAACATCCAAGACTGCAATAACAGGAAATATAGGGGTAGAATGAGGGTAAAACTGAGCAGGGGACATACAATTCTCCCCAAAGGTGTTCAGTCAGAAATTTAATTAATGCTTATTTTTTTAATATGAGTTTTCAGCATGGAAGCATATACTCAGGAATGGTGGCCAAAGCATGAAGGGGCATACAAATGTTTAGCATATCTGGCATGTAAATATCTTGCAATGCCGGCTACAAAAGTGCCATGCAAATGCCTGTTCTCACTTTCTGGTGACATTGTAAATAAGAAGAGGGCAGCATTATCTCTTGTAAATGTAAACTAACTTGTCTTTCTTAGCGATTGGCTGAACAAGAAGTAGGACTGAATGGAGTTGTAGGCTCTGAAGTTTTATATTTTATTTTTTAATGCAAGTCTATTGTACATAATTCTACACTTGTAAGTTCAACTTTCATGATAATGAGATTGCACTACAGTACTTGTATGAGGTGAATTGAAAAATTTATTTTTACAGTGCAAATATATCATTTGATTTCAATTACAACACAATTCACTGTATATGAAAATGTAGAAAAATCCAAAATATTTAAATTTCAATTGGTATTCTATTAATTAACAGTGCCATTAAAACTGCAATTAATAATTTTTCTGAGTGAACTGTGATTGACAGCCCTAGTTGCTAATAGCAGGCATCTGCAAGTGGTGCAGATGAACCAGGGCTGAAAATGGTTTAATCGTAATTGCAGGTGGGACCAAACTATCTTCAACACTATTTCAGAGCATGGTCTAGACCAGGGGTCAGCAACCTTTCAGAACTGGTGTGCTGAGTCTTCATTTATTCACTCTGATTTAAGATTTCGAGTGCCAGTAATACATTTTAACATTTTTAGAAGGTCTCTTTCTCTAAGTCTATAATATATAACTAACCTGTTGTTGTATGTAAAGTAAACAGTTTTTAAAATGTTTAAGAAGCTTCATTTAAAATTAAATTAAAATGCAGAGCCCTCTGACCAGTGGCCAAGACCAAGGCAGTGTGAGTGCCACTAAAAATCAGCTCATGTGCTGCTTTTGGCACCCATGTCATAGTTGCCTACCCCTGGTCTAGACATTCCCCTAGCAGATTCTGCTCCTTCTTACACCAGCATAAATCAGCATAAATCAGCATAAATCCTTTAAGTTAATGGAGTTACAAAATGTAAAACTCACAAGTGAGGAGAATTTGGCCCAAATTTTTCAGTTAGAAAAAGATCTAAAATGGTCAATAGCAGGTTAAAGAAATTTGTTTAAGGATTTGGGTTCAAGTTATTTCTGTATTTCAAGTAATAAACAAAATAAGATAGTTAACATTATCCTTGAACATTAAACTCTTCAGGGATAGTTGCAATATAAACACTGGTCACAGGAAAACACAAATGTTATAGGCCTGATTCATAAAAGGAAGAAAAGATGGATGTTTTTCATTCCTCAAGTTTTTAACATATAATTCTTAGACTTTTGGTTGGTACATGAAAAGGAGATAAATGGCAGATGGTTCTATTCATGGAAAAATTCTGTTGTCAGTTACACCTGTGCAACCCCATTGAAGTCAGGCACAATCTGACACAATTTGACATAATGGCTCTAGTGAGGTGGAGTGAAATTCATACCCCACCTCAGCAGGGCCAGGGTTTAAACCCAACTGCATATATTATAGAATAATTCCATATCTACAAGTGCTAGTTTTCTATAACTACACCTCTACCTCAACATAACACGACCCAATATAACACGAATTTGGATATAACGTGGTAAAGCAGCACTCGGGGGGGGGGGGGGGGCAGGGCTGCGCACTCCAATGGATCAAAGCAAGTTCGATATAACACGGTTTTACCTATAACGTGGTATGATTTTTTTGGCTCCCAAGGACAGCGTTATATTGGGGTAGAAGTGTATATAGAAATTTGATGATCAGTAAAATTACTAGTAATTTCCGGAAGTTACTTTGTGCTGTTGCTCTACCTATGAAAAAGGTGGTGGTGGTGGGGACGGAAGGGGTAGGTAATAGGCACCTAGAAAAGAAAAATCCCCAAATATCAGGAGTGTCCCTATAAAATTGGGACATCTGGTCACCCTAGCTATACCTGATCTCTAAGGCCCAGTTCCACAAAGATATCTAGGCTTCTAACTTCCACTGAAGTCAATGGAAGTTAGAAGCCTAGATATCTTTGAAGTCAATGGAGGTTAGAAGCCTAAATACCTTTATGGATCAGAGCCTGTGAGCTCCAGGATTGTATCACCTCTCATTAATAAATTCCAAAATAAAAATAAAGTTGACAGGCATATTAAAAGCATTCATATCTTAGGTGTAAGTATAGCTTCCTTTAATTTTGCATGTGATGCTGATTTGCTTTCAAGCTTTTCCTGTTTTTCAGGATTCTCTCAGGATATTATCCTGCTCCCGGAGCAATGCTCAATGCCAACTCTCCATGACAATGCCTGACCCTGGGTTGAGGGGACAAGAGTGGCCAGTTGATCCATAATTATGCAGAGTCACCAGCCTGAATCGCTCTTGTAGACAGAGTATAGGGGAAGCAATTCCTACTATCATCCAGGGGCTATAGTTACAGCCATGAAACAGCTAACGGCCTAATTCTGCACATATGGATTACTGCCATGAATAATCCCATTTAATTTTGATGGGGTTACATGGTAGTAAGCCCTACAACTGGCTGTGTATAGAATGGGCCATGACCTGCATACCCAGGGGAGCATTCCATCCCTCAATCCCAAGGGAGATCCCCTTTTGGAAATTCCGCTTAACCTGGCTGTACTCAGTCTCCAGCCCAAAGTAGAGCAGGGTTAAGCAAACTATTCAATGTCATCTTAATTAACCCGAGAGAACTGCATAATTCAGCAAAATTCAATTATTTACAAATATCAGGCTGATTCTGCTCTCTGTCACACAAGGGCAGCTTCCACTGAAGTCCAGGGAAGTTACACCCACAAAACTGGGAGGAGAACTTGGCTCAGGGGCTTCATGGGTATTGAACTGTTCTGAAAAATAAGTACAATTACCAATTTGTCACAGTCACTTTGCTCAGTTCTTCCTTTAAAACTTGTATCACTTGTCTGATTCCTGGTTTGTTGTTCACCAGTTCTCAATACAGCAGCTGTGTGGATATTTAAAAACAAGTAATTTATAAGTGCAGCTCAAATGAGAGGTGAAGCTGTTTTTGTATGACTTTTTAATATCTTCCTTTCTTAATTTAAGTCACAATTGACACATTGGACAATGCAAACTGCTATAGAGACAACCAGATTCAGAATCCCCCCGCTCCTCGATACTAAACGTACACATCACTGCAGGCCTAGGAATATGCTTCTCCTGCTCTGTAGTTTGCCCAGGTGAGTTAAGCCTGTGTCTGAAATAGGCTTTTTTTTTTTTTTTTTTGTCAAGTTTCTCACTGTTGCTTCAACGCCACCACTTGTGGCAACAGTGACTAGGACTTAAGGCAGCTATCAGTATATTAAGCACAGTGTTATCTAAGCCTACTCAGATAAAGTTTACTTGACATCATGGTTAAAATACTGCCAGTGCCTTATCTATACTAGTTCTCATACTGTTGCTACTACCATTTAAACTGAAACATTGGCAGCACCAATACAAAATCTCTCCCCAAAAAGGCCTAGGGGAGAGAAGCCCAAAACAGAGCCTCACCCTGGCCCATACACTGTGAACTTGCTGTGCTGAACTTTACCTCAACTGGAAATGAACTTCTAAATCTTTATCTGGTGACTTATGATTCTTCATTTAAGTTAATTATGTTCAGGGACTGATTTGGAAAAGAAGATTGTTCCCTTCCCCTAAAATAAGCTAATAAAAAATAGGAAGAGGACTGCAGAGGAGTGTTCTCTTTTTAAATGTGTAACATTCAAACCCTGTCTGTATTGTACTGCGCTGTCTGTAAATTGAGTTTCAGTCACCTTTTAATTCCATTTCACCTTTTTAGCATCACCTATATTCTATTTTAAACAATAACTATAGGAGTGAACTGTCCATTATATCAAAACTTGGAAAAACTCTTAAACAAAATAGTAGTAGTAGTAAATTGGTATCAAATTGTTGTTTTGGCCACAATCTCTTCAGAACCGTTAATATATTAACAGACTTATTGTTCTACACTTAAAACTTTGTCTGCACAAATTATGAGCTTTACTTATGTAAAATTCTCACTGAAAGAAATAGTGATTTTTGTTTGGGTCAGACCTATATTAAAAATTGAGGATAGCAGGCTTTTGTCTTGTTTACATTATTTTTTTTATTGGCTATCAGCTCTCAACTTGCCAAGATATAGGATATTAACTTTGATTATATAAACAAAACTGGACAAACATTTTGATTCCAGCTCCTGGGTTGTTTTGTTTTTCTGTCACTGCTGTTGTATGCAGTGGTGTTGTAGCTGTGTTGGTCCCAGGATATTAGAGAGACAAGGTAGGTGATGTAATATCCTGAAGAAGAGTTCTGTGTAAGCTTGACTTTGTTACTAACAGAAATTGGTCCAATAAGAAATTTTACTTCATCCATCCTCTCTCTCTAAATTACTGTCTTAGACTGTAAAGATGCACTTCATGTGACCATTTCTGGGGCCCTCTTTTTAAGCTTTCAGTTTGTTTTCTCAAACACAAAAGGAAAGCTATAATACTGGGATTGGCAATGTAAATCTCCAGCCTGGGCACAGTCTTTCTTATTTCTTATTAACAAATGTCTGTGCCTGAGCCTTGCTTAGTTTTGCAGGTGTGATGGGGAAATCCTGCTCCCATTGAAGTCAGTGAGAGTTTTGCCATCATTTTCACTAGCAGCTAATTCCACCTGTGGATTACATAATTCACTTGGTTAGATGTCCTAGTTTTCAGTGTGAATGGCTGATAGTGCCTGCGCTATAACACTGACTTTGAAACTGATCCAGAAATTTAAAAATTTTATTAAAGTGAATGTTGGAAATGAAATGTACAGTATCTTCCCTCTCAACTTGTGTATATCTGGGGTCAGGCTTGGGTTATGGGGGGGTTACAGATATTGTTTGCAAAGATGAAAAGATACATACATATCGCATAACCGGCATAGACCCAGATTGGGGTGCAAAGGTTTTTAAAGTGTCAGTAGATAAGTGGGCTTGGGTACGCCACCCATGGAATGAATAAGGAGTCCAAGTCAGTATCGGTGGAGCGGATAAGTACATGGGTGGGGTGCATCTCTTGGTCTGTTAGGGAAGGAAGTGGGTTATTTCCCTGGTTGGCTGTCTCGGTTACTCGATGTGGTATTGGTGGTGTTCGGTGATGTGTTCCTAATGCACTGGGGCTGTGCCTACAGGAAACAGAGTCCAGGAGGGCTAGCTTGCCAGAACAATATAATTCTGAAGCAGCTGTGAGAATGGGACCACATACTATAGGAGCCACTCTCAGTACCTACTTCTAAACGCCTGGATTTCCTAGTTTAACAAATCTTGCAGGTTTCCACTCCCCTCTCTCCTGCTTTGAAACACAGGGCCCTGCTTTCCTCTGCCTAGTCTAGTTCTTCAGCAAAACCAGAGAGCTGCCAACTCCAACTGACAGGGCTCTAGACATTTCGCGGCCCCAAGCAGGTGGCATGCCGCGGGGGGCGCTCTGCCGGTCCTGCGGCTCTGGCGGACCTCCCGCAGCAGGACCACCCCTAGAGTTTTTCGCGCCCTAGGCCCACGGCCATTTCGCCACTCCTGCGGCCCCGGTGGAGCTGCTGCAGCCATTTCTGCGGAGAGTCCGTTGGTCTGCGGCTCCGGTGAAGCTGCCGCAGCCCTGCGGGACCAGTGGACCCTCGGCAGGCACGACTGCGGCAGGTCCACCGGAGCTGCCTGCTGCCCCCGGCAAAATACCGCCCCCCCGAAAATCCTGGCGCCCTAGAGGATTGCCTAGGTCGCCTCAATGGAAGCGCCGGCCCTGTCCCCTAGTCCTCCCGACGACCGGCAGAGCGCCCCTTGCGCTTAGCGTGCTGGGGCCTGGAGCCGCCCTTGGTCTGGAGAGGGTGCGGGGCTTTGCTCACTGAGCTGACTGACAATGGGCTGGAATCCTGCAGCCCCCCGCACCGGCCGGGGTCGGGCTGCCTGTCTGGGTAGTGGGTCGGATTCCCGGCTCCGTTCCCTTCGCCGCGGCGCGGATCGGGGCAGGTGAGCCGGGGTGGGGACTGTAGCGGGTGCCAGCCCGGATTAGCGCCTCACACCCGGTGGCGCTGCTCAGGTTACAGCCTGACCCCCCTTCACACTCCGCCCTCGCCAGCTGCCTTTACCTGGCGCTGCCGCGGCTCCTGCCTTTTCTTGCCTGGCCAGCGCCTCGCACGCGTCGCGGCGGCCCATGTCGCGGAGCGCCTCTCTCAGCACCTCGGCGGCCCGGCCCGCGTAGCGCTGCGCTAGCTGCGCCGGGCTCCCCTCTGCGCCTCGGAGCTCGGCTCGGGCGCCGCGCGCCGGCTGCGCACCCAGCAGGTAGAACGCGCAGCGAGCCAGCTCCTCCTTGCTCAGCCGCGCCAAGGCGGCGTGGACGAGCTGCTCCATCCCTGGCTCGGTCCGGGATCCGCCCGCCCGCTCGCTCTGCCTCGCCTCTCTGGCAAGCAGCGTCTGCACGGCGGAGCCTGACAAGCCGGGGTGTCGAAGCAGGTATTTGTGGGCACGGGAGAGCCAGCGAGAGCCGCGCCCCAACCGCACCCCACCCAAACCCTGAGTCCAGCTCTCTCCAGGCACGCCATGCACGCGTCTCCCTTCCGGCCTGGCGGCTTCCTCGCGGCTTTCCAACGTGCCCTTTTCAGTGCGAGTCGGGTCCTGCCTTCTCTGGGTGCTTAGAAGTCCCATCGAAATCAGTGGGCGCTGTGGGTACCGCGTGAGATGCTCATGCAGCCAAGCCTTCGGTGTAAGTTTGGTGAAGGCCAAAAGCGTAACTAGGCTCAAAAAAGAATGAGAGCTGGTCCTGGAGGAAAGGTCCCTCTGTGGCGATTAGCCAAGCTGGGCAGGGATGCAACTGCATGCCCTGAGTGCATTAACTCTTGGGCCCCCCTGCCCCTGGCCCTTCGCTTCCCCTGAGGCTCTACCCCTGGTGAAGCTGGACTGGGGAGCCTGGGCCCTTCTGTCCATGGGTCCCACGCCCAGGGCAGATGGAGAGTCTGTGGCTTCCCCCCCGCAGCTCTTACCCCATCAGACTACAGCTTTTGGCTGAGGATGGGGCCTTGGGGACCAAAGAGCCACAGCCGGGCCATGGAAAGCTGAACAGGCAGGTGTGGGGACCCAGGGATCCTCCATCTGCCCTGGGCAGGGGGTTGGGAACACAGGTCAGGGACTGCTATCAGGCCCCCCACTCACCCTAGGCGGACAGAGGGTTCATGGCTTCTCACAGCTCTCGAGGCCACTCTTACCCAGGCTGGGCTTCAGCTTCTGACCTGGCCAGGGTATAGGACCTCGTGGGTGAAGAGGAGGGACCTGGGCACAAAGGGACAGGCTAGGCCCGTCCACTTTCAAAAATGGGAGGGCCATGGCCCCTTGGCCTCCCAAGTTTCAGCGTCCCTGCCTATGACTGCCAGAAGCTGGGACTGGATGACAGGGGATGGCTCTCTGGATAACTGCCCTGTTCTAGTCATTTCCTCTGATGCATCTGGCACAAGACAGGGT
Organism: Chelonoidis abingdonii; assembly: GCF_003597395.2. NCBI lineage: Eukaryota > Metazoa > Chordata > Testudines > Testudinidae > Chelonoidis > Chelonoidis abingdonii. The sequence continues at coordinate 88,224,253 of NC_133770.1, read as the reverse complement.
ACTGAGCAAGATAGACTGTTGGTCTGACTTTTTAAGGCCATTTTTATGTTTTTAGGTAACTTTCAGTATACCAGACTAGTAGGAAAGCTAGCTATGCTGCACGCATTGGAGGGTGGAGCAGAGGCCTTGACCAGTACCTGATAGATGGGTTAGAGGTAGCTGTGATGGGTTCGGACACAGAGACCTCCCCTTGGGACTGTCGCCTGACATGCTGGAATTACCTCTGAGCCTGTTTTTCCTGCCAGCTTGTGTCTTCCAGAACCCTGTCTTGTTGAGCCAGACACACTAGCCTGCCACAACACAGACCCAGGTCTGGTCCATGCTCCCAAAGCTGCAGATTTTAACTAAAAACTGCTCAGCAGGTCATTTATCTCTAGCACCCAGACGTCCAGTTCCCAATGGCATTCAACCCCCCCACTCCCCCCAAAAATTCCATTTTACTCTGTATAAAGCTTATGCAGAGTAAACTCATAAATTGTCCATCCTCTGTAACACAGAGAGAGCTATGCACAGCTGTTTGCTCCCCCAGGTATTAATCACTTACTCTGGGTTAATTAATAAACCAAAGTGATTTTATTAAGCATAAAAAGTAGGATTTAAGTGGTTTCAAGTAATAGCAGACAGAACAAAGTAAGTCACCAAGCAAAATAAAGCAAAAGCATACAATGTAAGCCGAATACATTAAGTAACTGGTACAGGTAATATCTCACCCTCAGAGCTGTTCCAATAAGATTTTTCACAGACTAGACTCCTTCCTATTCTGGGCCCAATCCTTTCCCTGGTACAGTCCTTGTTAGTTCCAGCTCAGGTGGTAACTAGAGGTTTTCTCATGACTGGTAGCCCCTTCGTTCTGTTCCACCCCTTTTATAGCTTTGGCACAAGGTGGGAATTTTTTGTCTCTCTAGGTCCCCACGCCTCCTTCTAAATGGAAGAGTACCAGATTTAAGATGGATTTCATTGCCGGGTGATATGGTCACATGTCCTGTGAGACCCACAGCCTCCATTCTTCCACGGCTGGCCTACATGTGCCCAGGAAGGTTTGCAAGTAGATAGAGCCATTTACAGGTAATTGTCCTAGTTAATGGGAGCCATCCAGATTCCAAACCACCATTAATGGCCCACACTTTGCATAATTACAATAGGACCCCAGCATTATACTTCATATTCCTAGTTTCACATACAATAATGATACATTTATACAAATAGGATGACCACACTCAGTAGATTATAAGCTTTGTAATGATAACTTACAAGAGACCTTTTGCATAAAGTATGTTCCAGTTACATTATATTCACAGTCATTAGCCTATTTCCATAAAACATATGGAGTGCAACATCACAGAAGCATCCAGGGCACAGTTGCTGAGCAATAGTGGAAGGGGAAAGGCACCCATGGTCTTCTGGAGTAGGGAAGCGCAGTGGGGGCTCTGCTGGCAGGTCCCAACAACCTGTCAGTGGGTCCCTGATGCTGGTTGGCTGGGGTGGGACTGGATAGGGGATCAGTTGGTCCCTGGAGCAGGGTCTCTATCGTCCATGGGGCTCACTGGGGAGAAGAGGCAGGGCTCGGTCAGTTTGTCCCTTGGGGCTAGTTAGGGACAGAGAAGGGGGAAGAGTCAGTGCCATCATGAGACAGGAGGAGGAGATGGAGGTGCTCAGTTAGTCTGTAGGGGATAGAAGAGGGCAGTCAGTTCAAAACAGGTCCAGATCAAAAGAATCTTGCATCACATTATTTGCAAAGAGCAGAGAAGACAGACAGATTGGCTAACTTTTTTGCTGTTTGTAGCTGAATTTGTCTGAAGGGCATTTACATTATAGCTTCCAGTAAAGCCTCACCCTCTTGTCCTGAATTAGCCTGCTGTCAGCACCTCCCACATCCTGTTAATGGCCAGATTCCTGTGCCAGCTGCAAATGTAGCTACAGATTTAACACCCTACAGAAATTTGTGTATTGCCATTACACCAGCAAGTGTCAACATGGGCCTCCCACTCCTGAATGCATATCCCAGTGAGTGACATTGTATCTGGGGTTGTCAGCTTCTGCTGAGTAACACTCACTTGTTGACTACAGTGAGCAGAGCTCCAACATTGGGGCAAGCCCTCCAGAGACAGAGAAGGGTCTTCAAACTTGGAAGTTTTACGGGAACTGCGCCTCATCCCAGGTCTAGCACAACCCAATTCCAGGAGTCACTGAATGTGATACTGGCCCAGAAGTGGCACCCAACCTGGTAAAAATCCATAGCAAGCAAGTACCTGAACTGGTTTTTAATAAGGCAGTGGCAGAGACCCAAGCTTCCTGTACTGCATTAACAGGTGCAGCAATATTTCCAGTCTCCAGTTCTGGACATTCCTGATAACCCGGTTGGTCTGTTGCTGGTCCTACTATCGTTCCTACCCGTCTGTCCTACAGTGAAGTTTGCTGCAGCTTCTCTGGAGTATCTGATGTTGGTTATTGAAGAGACAGGACACTGGACTAGATGGACTGTTACCTGCACACATGAGGGCACCCCACCTTTTCCCAGTCCATAGGGCTCCAGGCGTAACCCGGTTAATTTAGGTGCCACCACCTTTTCCCAATTCGTAGGGCTCCAGGCAAAAAGCACCTGCCCTTACCCAATTTGTAGGGCTCAGAATGCAACTAACCTGATCAATTTAAGTACCCACACCCTTTCCCAATACATAGGGCTCCAGGTGTATATTACTTCTGCAGGTGTGCAAGACCTTTTACCAGTGAAAGAGCCTTACACAATAATATACTACATAACCTCTATTTATTAACAATCACCAAAAACAGACAGCACACGCTACACATACAGTGCTCACCACTCCCAATAAGACAGATGAACTTTTCTTGATGGCCAGTCAAGATCAGGTCCATCTGTGAGACTCTAGTTTCTGTTTGGTGTTCTTGGCAGTGTGTTGAGGTCTGGCAGCTTGGATCTTGGGGCTGTGTCTTGGAGTTGGTTCCCAAAGAACTTCCTTTTGGACCCCCGTTTATATAGTGAAATTTGAGTCCTGTTTAGCTATACCTTAACCAATCATTATACTAAAATTATACTAACCAATTCTAACATAGTGTAACAAAATTCTCTAACCAATCTATCCCACCACCTTAATTAATTATGTAACAGACAGAAACAATTAAAGAACCAGACAGATACCATACAGATAAACAATAGGGAAGTGAGGACCATAATGACAAAACAATAAAGAAATGAGGACTTCACAACCACAACTATTGATAAGTGATTTCTTGACAGACAGGATGCTATCAAACTAAGTTTTCTTCAACCATCTTAAGGTCTGTTTCTTTATCTGGTGATAGCGGGTGCCATTAGGACGGGGTCTCCTTCTTAACAGCCTGATATTACATTGTTTTAATGTAATTTAGATGGAATGTGAGGATGTGACTTCCTGCTTCTTAGCTAATGGCTGCTGCTCGGCTGCTCCGTTAATCTGCAGATGAAGGCCTGAGGGTACATCTACATTACAAGATTATTCCAACTTTACATAAACTGGTTTTGTAAAGCAGATTGTATAAAGTTGAGTGCACACGGCCACACAAAGCACAATAATTCGGCGGTGTGTGTCCATGTACCAAGGCTAGCGTCGATTTCTGGAGATGATGGTTATCAGTTATTCTGTACCGTCTGCTGCTGTCATGGGTGCTCCTGGCTGGCCTTCGCTGAGGTCGGCCGGGGCGCAAAGACAAAAATGGGAATGACTCCCCGGGTCATTCCCTCCTTTATGTTTTATCTAAAAATAGAGTCAGTCCTGCCTAGAATATGGGGCAAGTACTAGAGAACAGTGTAGAGATCAGATGAGCACAGCGCTCCGTGTCAGATCCCGCAGAAATGATGAGCTGCATGCCATTCTAGGGGGTGCCCTGCAACAACCCACCCGTTGCTTCCCTCCTCCCACCCTCCTGGGCTACCATTGGCAGTGTCCCCCCATTTGTGTGATGAAGTAATAAAGAATGCAGGAATAAGAAACACTGACTTTTTAGTGAGATAAAATGAGGGGGAGGCAGCCTCCAGCTTTATGATAGTCCAGGCAGGACATTAAAGGGTGCGGGGGAGAGGAGCCCAGCCTCCCGCTGCTATGATAGTCCAGGCAGTACAGAATCTTTCTTTAGACATGAAAGGGGGGGGGGCTGATGGAGCTCAGCCCCCAGTTGCTATGATGAGACGGTTACCAGCCGTTTCTGTACCATCTGCCAGGAATGACCGGGAGTCATTCCTATTTTTACCCAGGCGCCCCCGGCCGACCTCACCTGAGGCCAGCCAGGAGCACTCACATGGGATGATGAGGCTACAGTCCATTTTGTAACTGTACCGTCTGCCACCGGGGAGGGGAGGGGAGAGGATGCTGCTGTTCAGTGCCGCAGCACCGCGTCTACCAGCAGCATGCAGTAGACATAGGGTGACATTGAAAAAAGTCAAGAAACGATTTTTTTCCCTTTTCTTTCACGGGGGGGGGGGGGTAAATTGACGAGATATACCCTGAACCACCCCGGACAATGTGTTTTGACCCTACAGGCATTGGGAGCTCAGCCAAGAATGCAAATGCTTTTCGGAGACTGCGGGGACTGTGGGATAGCTGGAGTCCTCAGTACCCCCCTCCTCCCTCCATGAGCGTCCATTTGATTCTTGGCTTTCCGTTACGCTTGTCACACAGCACTGTGCTGTGGCCTCTGTCTATCATAGCCTGGAGATTTTTTCAAATGCTTTGTCATTTCGTCTTCTGTAACGGAGCTCTGATAGAACAGATTTGTCTCCCATACAGCGATCAGATCCAGTATCTCCCGTACGGTCCATGCTGGAGCTCTTTTTGGATTTGGGACTGCATCGCCACCCGTGCTGATCAGAGCTCCACGCTGGGCAAACAGGAAATGAAATTCAAAAGTTCGCGGGGCTTTTCCTGTCTACCTGGCCAGTGCATCCGAGTTCAGATTGCTTTCCAGAGCGGTCACAATGGTGCACTGTGGGATACCGCCCGGAGGCCAATACCGTCGATTTGCAGCCCTAACCCTAATCCGACATGGCAATATGGATTTCAGCGCTACTCCTCTCGTCGGGGAGGAGTACAGAAATCGGTTTAAAGAGCCCTTTATATCGATATAAAGGGCCTCGTTGTGTGGACGGGTGCAGGGTTAAATCAGTTTAACGCTGCTAAATTCGGTTTAAACGCGTAGTATAGACCAGGCCTGAGGTTCTAGGCCTTACAATATGGCAGCAGATAAAGGCCTTATCCTTACAGGACTACTGCTCTGATTTATCCTGATATTTCCAATGTTCCTAAACTCATGTCGGACCTGACCTTGCGAGATACTGAATGTCCTCTCTTCTCATTGAGATCAGTGGGCACTTAGCACTTCTCAGGAAAGGGCCCACAGACTGTAATGGCTAAATCCTGTTCCCATTGTAGCCAATTGGAGATTTGTCATTGACCTCAGTAGGATCTAGGGTTGGCCTTTATTATTATTTAAGCAGTTTTAGACAAATCAGATATATTATCTATGTAACTTGGTATCTGTCATGGGATAAGAAATATTTCAGTGATTTATGTGATAGAGCATATAAAGAAATTAACTAAATCACAGTTGTGGCAATGGATGCTGTGACTGAAAGCACCCCTGTATTCACACCCTACACTAGGTTGACCAGACAGCAAATGCGAAAAATCAGGATGGCGGTGGGGGGTAATAGGAGCCCATATAAGAAAAAGACCAAAAAATCGAGACTGTCCCTATAAAATTGGGACATCTGGTCACCTTACCCTACACACTATTGTAGTAATCTTTGTATAAAATATGTCTTGTGAGGTATCATTTGAAAACTAATAACTGGTCAGTAATATCATGGTGAATTGTATGTAGCAACATTATATGTAAAATTATGATGTTGTTAGCACATATTCAAAACTACACAGCCCTGCTTAGGCAAAAGTTGTTAAACAGGTCTCTCTCTCTCACCCACCTAAGAAGACAAAAGCACCACCATCTTTGGGAGAGATCCTGACCAAGGAAAGGGACAGTCACCATCTTGCTGGAAGACTGTGGGTGAGACAGACCATCTTAAACAAAGCCTTGAACCAAAACTTGCTAGTTTAAGTTTTAGACTTTCAGATGTGTTTTCACTTTTATGTGCTTGTAACCATTCTTGAAATAACTTAAAATCCTAACTTCTTTTGTTAATAAACTTTTATTATCTTTTAAACTAAAACAGTGTTGTGTTTGAACTGTTTGGTGACTCCAATTAAAGTATAAAACAGTTGAATATTGACTGTTCAGGAGCAAGAAACCTTGATATCTGAACTGTCCTGGAGAGAGGTGGACAGTGCAAAACACATGTTTTTGGAAAAATTCAGGACTAGGATTGTGTTGGAGTCACCCTGCAAGTAGTAACCAAGGCTGGTGGAATCCAGAGTGTGATTGGTGTGTTGCTGACAGGCTGCTGGGGTCACAGCTGCTGGACCAGGGCTTCTGCTATACACAGACACTCAAGCTGTGACCTGTATGCTTGTGAGTGGCCTAGATTGGGAGCTACCACAGGTGCTGACTTTTCAAAGATGTGCCAGGGGGTGCTCAACCCCAGGGCTCTGCCCCACCCCCATTCCATCCCTTCCCCCAGGATCCCACGCTGCCTCTTCCCACCCAGTTCTGCCCCCTCTCTCTAGTGCGCTGCATCCTCACTCCTCTCCCTCCCAGCCTCCCTGCATGCCACAAAACAGCTGATTGCTGGAGGCGCAGGGAGGGAGGGAGAGGTGCTGATCCATGGGGCTTGCTGGCGGGTGGGAGGCGGTGATCCGCGGGGCTTGCCAATGGGTCGGAGGCCCATGGTTGTAGGAGGGGAGCGTATAGGGAGGCTATCGGGGAGTCCTCAAGACCCACCATTTTTTCCCCAGGGATGCTCCAGCCCTGGAGCACCCACAGAGTCAGCGCCTATGGGAGCTACAACAGCAAAGCATTGTGAGGCACCCAAAGTTGCAGGACAGGTAGTGACAACCCCTCACTGGTCTGGATTACACCTGGAATGTGACAGATGTACACTAGGTTACTTTGGAATTTGTCAGTGCCATATAACCAATATTTAAAACTTCTGTTTTATGTCCTTTTTGGAAACTGATTAAGAGAGCAGAGTTGGCTGTAAATAATACATTTCAGAAAATCCAGATACTCCATGGTAAATGAGAGCTATTCACCACACTCCAGAGATTTTGAAGAAAAGATTCACAGGCTATATAAATGGTATAGGAAGGTTCAGACAGTTCTAAAGATATAGATTTAATCTGTTTCACTTCACTATTGTTGAATGTTGTTGTAGCCATGTTAGTCCCAAGATATGAGAGACACAACGTGGGTGAGGTAATATCTTTTATTTAACCAGCTTCTGTTGGTGGAAGGGACAAGCTTTTGAGCTTCTCAGAGCTCTTCCTCTGGTCTAGAGAAGAAAACAGTTCTTCTTTAATTTCCTCTGACACTACTTTGTTAAGGTTATTTTTATTTCAGTGTTGCCAACTTTCATACATGTTTTTGTTAAAGCACCAGCTGCTGGAATTGACAGCTGAGATTCTCCTTCAGTCTCTTATTTCAAAATACATAAATTTTAAGCCCTCAAAATTGTGGAGTAAAGCCTGAAAATGTGCCCTGAGTAAACCCAGAAGGCTCAAAAACCAGGAGAAAAAACAAAGCCCCCAAAAGTATATATTTTAAAAATCTCACTATTTTTAAACCAAACTCATGATTTTTGAGGGCATGATTCATGGTTATTGAATGCTTGTGGTTGGCAATACTGATTTCTTTATTAAACTGCTTTTTATACAGCCTAAGGTCAAAGTTAGAAGCCTGAGCTCCAGCTAGGAAGATCTGGGAGGACAAGCTGAGAACAGACTAGGACAGAGTGCTCTAGCTACATGGGAAGACATCAGAGCTAAGTATGGTCTGTAATGTGGAGATGGACTTTATTTTGGGACCCTGAGGACTGTTCAGAACTAGTTCTGGTATTAAACTGGTCTCAGGTAGAGTGGTGGTGATACAGTAAAGAATTGTTTCAATTCTCAACTAGCCCTAGCAGGGAGAACTGCTTTCCACATTAGAGCCAGTGTGCTGCTCTTAAGGGTCCCTTGTGAGGGGAAAGCAGAGAGATAGGTGCCACGCATTTGTCTCTGGCCACAAGGGGGCACTCAGGAAGCAGCTGACCCTGTGTTTTAAATAACTTTTACATATCATTTTATTGTCTCCCCTCGTGTGCGTGTGTGGGGAGGGAGGAATTAACTTGATTAGTCTCATTAGGTTGAGCTGACAAACAGATATTCAGCTTTATTCGTTTTTTCCCCCCCAAAACTAGTCCCATAATACATTCAGTGCTAAATTATGTCCCAAAACCTGTAAGATCAGGCCCTCTGTTCTCAGTTTACTCAGGGAGCCCAGCTGAAATCAATGGGACTGAAGGAGGGTAAATAGCAGCAAAACTTGGTCCTCAGTCACCACGGTTAGGAAAGATTGTCTGGTCGTTAAGGTACTAAACTGGTGATTGGCCACAAGCTCCCAATATCACCTTGAGCAAGAACTTAATCTCTCCATGCTTCAGTTCCCCATCTGTAATATGGGTGTGATAATACTTCATCTCTTCTACCCTTGATCTGTCTTTCCTGTTCAGATTATAAAATATTCAGGGCAGAGACTATCTCAGTGTGTATTTGTACACAGCATAACGCAATGAGCTGGGACTTACAGGCACTACTGTCATAAATAAAATTATTTCCTCATCTAAAATATTGTTCTTAAGTTCAATTTTACCCAGTTAACACTTGTAGAAGTCAGAAAGAAATCTCTGATGAGCTGTTTTATTGGCAATGGAAAAGGAGATGACAAGATTTTGTTTTGCATGATCCAGCAGAAGACTCTCTAATGATTAAAACAATGAAGGAAGTCTTCGCAGATATGGCATGGAGTGGCATATTAGGGATTTATTTACTGATATAAATGTGCAGGCTATCTGAGTAAATAGTACTTCAGAGGTGGCCTGCAAAGGAAACTGTTTGGTCTTCTGCACTTATACTTCATAAACAAGCTAACTGCAGCCTGAAAAATTTCTCTGTTCAGCTTGTTTTTTACATTAGGAATCCAGACCCTGTCTCCACTGGAAGACTCTGAAGGGTGAAATTCATCTTCTGCAGAAGGCCACATAAGACCTAAGAAGCACATCTGGCCTAAGCTAAATAGGTTTTGTACAAATTTAACTTTTTGATTAGGGATGTGACTGTGTATGTGTGTGTGTGTAAACTGAAATTGTTAAATTGATACAAAAATTGTGTGTAGCCCAAGCCCCAAAGGGAGAGGATCCAGGTTGGGGTGACAAATCACTTACTCTGGAAAGCCATGACTGGCAGGAACTGGCATCATTTCTCTTGCATCCTCACTCAGACCCTCTGCCCAGCCCCGAGACTGCACCCAACAATTGGGTGACCTGATTATTAACTCTGATCTCTGTGGGGGACTATTTCAACCTAGAAAAGCTATATACCAGGGGTCCCCAATGCGGTGCCCGCAGGCATGCCTGCATCCTGGCCGGCGGTGGAGCATCCACTGAAATGCCACCAAAATTTCTGCGGCGTTTTGGCAGCAACACTTCTCGATGACATCACTTGCTGCCAACAAGCAACGTCATCAAGAGGCATCGCTGCCGAAATGCCGCCGAAATCTGGCAGCATTTCAGCGGGTGCTCCACCGCCACCATGGTCCTTCGTCTGGCGCTCGCCAGATGAAAAGGTTGGGGTCCACTGCTATATACCATGCGCCTGAATTGGCTGATCAAAAAACCCTAAACAAACAAAAAAACCCACCTCATTTCCTATTCAATAGCAGTTAAGTCACATTCTACAAATTATATATATATATAGTCTCTTTAGGATGTTCCTTTTAATTAGTTAGCTTTATTATAGTACTTTCAGAAACTATTTTCTATCATGTTTTGATTTTATTTTCTGTATTACTTCTTATCAAGCACTTTGTTACAATATCAAAGAAAATCAGCTCTTTGAGATTTGTATATTTTCCTTCACTTAAAAATAAAATCAAACAACACCTTTCAATAAGTTATTGTGACATCGTTTGTTTCTTTACTGGCCTTCTAAAGGGCATCTCCTCTTTGTTGTGTTTGTAGAAGTACAGACTTCTTCTTAAAAACCAGTTAAAACTTCACTATATAAAACCCAAATAAATCTACAGTTTAGCTGCTTGTCTTCCTACTGCCTTGGAACAACTTGTGTAAAGGGGAAATTTCTTCCTAACACTTAGTGGTAGGAAGTTGATTTATGTCTTGAATCCAGAGGTTTGAGCAAGTTTAACATAGATTTGTTCTCTCTTTCTCTCACACACACTCTAAAACAAAACTATCCAAAAGACGTTATCCCTGATATTCCTGATTTTGTTCCATCATTCTGATTTCTTATGTTAAAGATCAGAGGGGTAGCCGTGTTAGTCACATGCATCTGACAAAGTGGGTATTCACCCATGAAAGCTTATGCTCCAATATGTCTGTTAGTCTATAAGGTGCCACAGGACTCTTTGTCCCTATGTTAAAGATGTGACTGAAGCTTCCTTTTGTAGCTAATGTAAACTACTCACATTTCTACAGTGCCTCAACCCCTTTTTCCTCATTAGGTTCTGCACAGAGTTTGCAGAAGCTGTTGCTTAGAAATTTTTCAACTGAAACTTTACCCCAGCAAAAACTGGGGTTGTCTTAAAAACGATTTTTTCCCCAGGAAAATTTAATATTCAATTATTTTTTTAGTGTTATGGCAAATTTTGAAACAAAAATAAAACATTTTCTTTTGTTTAATTGAATTTTTTGTCATACTTACTGCAGTACCCAGTGTTAACCGGATGATGTCATCCGAGTGCTGTAGCAGGAGTCACTCCCCCATGGAGCGTGAAGCGGGCTTTATCACGCCGGAAGCTGACTGGCAGCCAATACGCAACTCCGGCTCAGGGATCTTACGTTGATTCAGAAGAGGCTGACACGACAGAGCTGTTATAACAACACTCTCCTGTAATGCACCCATACAAGGAAGAGTAAAGTGAGCAACCTGGAAGCACACTGGGGAAAAAGACTAGCAATCTGGCGTTTCCTTGAAAGCAGAATGCAAACTATCTGAAGGCTTGCAGCCTGTATGCGGACTACTAACGAAAGCCCAGCCACTGCCGTATTAGGTGTTGTGAAAATGCATATGTAATATCACACAAACGAGGATTCCTGGAGTTTAAAGGTGACTATAGTCATTTGTTTTGTTTTAAAATCTGACCTCGGGAAGGCCAGGTAAAGATTGAGAAGGAGCACTTGAGGAGATAAGCGTTTGGGTATCCCTCTGTGGGAAGTATTCTAAAACAAGAAGGATTTACAAGAATTTCAATACAAAGACTTAAAAAGGCAGACCTCTCATGGGGGTGAAACTACTTAATGAGGGAGGAAATAACCAGATGGGAAAGAAACTGCAAGAGCAGAAAAGGTAGAGAAACCAAGGAACTTTGTGCGTGGGTGTGTGCTAAGTATTCATTTGAATATTAACAAAGAGTAAAATAGTTCCCATTTTTTCAGGGTAGTTTGTATCTTTCTGGCAAATTCGAAGTGCTTTGTTTTCCTGCGTTGCTCTTGAATTGCAGATGTGCCTTTTTTCTTTAAAAAAAAATAATAATCACCAAATGTGAATTGAGTTTGGAATTAAGTGGCTCCTCCCAGATGTGAAGAGGATTTACCAGAAATTATGATCACTTAAACGCTCACAACCCTTGTTTGCTTGCTGGCCTCTGTTCAGACCCAGTTCTTTCCTATCTCCAGGAAGGAGAGGGTGGGGGAAACATCTATTTAACTACTTATAAAACATCATCCCCTCATTTCTGTATCCAGCTTCTTAAATGATCCAGAAAACCAGGCCTCCGCTGCTCCAGTCTCAAGATGTAGGAGAGAAGATGGAAACACTAATGGTAATGAAATGGAAAAGGGTGATGGGTGTGGTTTTGTTTGAATGTCACAATCCCTGGAATTGAAAATCTGGAGAAGGAAAGGAATGACAGTGATGTCCTGTCATCCTGAAAAACCCGTGTGTATTTGTCCCTTTAAGAGACAGCTTTGCATGCTTGTGTTGAGTATTGCAGGATTTTTCTTACTGGAAACTGAGCGAGTTCATGTAGATAAATTGTCTTTTCAGTTCAGAAGAGATCACACGGGGGTTGTTGCATGGTAGGGCTACAGTTCGGTATTACAGGTTGCATGGCTTACAGTGGGGAGCAGTGCTAAGTGTTGTACTGTGTGTAGAGGGTATGCAGTGTGATATGTGCAAAGCTGCACCGTGACTGGAGCCAGAGAACTTGTGTGTCACATGGTGGAGTGCAATTGGTGTGCCGGGTACTGGGATGCAACAGGAGAACTGCATGGCATACAGAAAGGGGCAGTGTATAGTAATGAGTTACAATACCAAAGGAACTATATGGTATATAATGGGGGTAAGTTCAATGAAATGTCTTGTAGAGGCTGCATGGCACATGGGGAGGCTTTGAAGCATACTGACAATGTACTGGGGATTGCAAGGTATAGCATGGATGGGAATGCAGCGTAGGGGAAGGGTGTGCTGTTAGTCGAGTGTCAGTGTATGGGGAGGATTGTGTGGTACTGCATAATGCACAGGACAGTGCACTAGGAGATCAGGGGAGGCTGCATGGTACAGGCTGGAGGGTAACGCAGCACACACAGACGGGTGCGGGGATGGTGAATGGTACCAGTATAGTGCATTGTGGGATTGCAGGAGCAGAGGAGGGTGCGGGAGGTTTAAGGATTGTCGTAGTGTGTAGGGGGGGATGCGGGGCGCTACAAGCTGTTCTGAGCCGCAGGGCCCGGAGCGAGCCTGGCATGTAGCAGCGGCCGCCTCTCCCGCTCAGAGCGGGAGGGAAAGAGTTAACAGAACTCTGGGTCCCTCCCTTCTCCTGATTGGCTGGCTTCAGAGGGGTGCCTCTGACATCACTGCCTTTGCCGGCCGCTGCCGTAAATGTCCGTGGCAATGAGGAGGGTGATTGGTGTGTCTGCGGGCAGAGCCTGTGAAATTACCGGTGCCCCAGGCCTGCGATCCCAGCCCCTCTCCCAAGCTAAGCAGGGCTAGGCGGGGCCGGGATGTGGATGGGGGACCCCAGGCACCTGCTGTGATCTTCTGTCAGGCCCAGCCGGACGTGTTCCTGTCCTGGCTAAGCGGAGTGGGTGGGTCAGTACTTGGAGGGGAGAATCCCTCTGCTCTGTCCCGGTGCCTTGTGCTGGGCCAGACAGGGTGTTCAGGGAAATCAGGTGCACGGGGTGCAGTCTTTTCCCTTTCCCCACAAAAGAGCTCATAGTTACCATAATGCCTCGTCTAGGCCACTGCCAAGACAGAATGGGGGAAAGCTTATTGTTTATGGCCTGTACTTCGTTTAATACTCTAATGACAATAATGCTTGGGGAGCCTAACGTGGGAGTTGGGTGATATCCATTAGTGAGAGAAAGATGCTCAAAACTAAATATTAGAAGCCACTTGGATATAAAAGACTTATTATTACAGCTAAACACACATCGAGAGAAGTTGAAAACATGATCGCTAGTCAGGAGGTTCTCTGGTGTGTCTGGGCAGCGTCATGTTAGCAGGATATGTTTTCTGAGGTGGCTCTGTGTTGAGGGCACAGGAGCTCTTTGTCTCTTGGGAATCATGTGAGGTGGTTTTATTTAAAGTAAGCCTGTGGCTTGCTTTGTGGCTTATGTTTAAGTGCTCTTTGGATCAGGAAAGAACCTTAGGAGCAAGATTTGGAGCTGAAGGAGTGGAGTGAGGAGAAAGAGGAAAATTAATTAACTCTGCATTTCTGCAGTCTCTCGATCTTCTGCTGAGAAGACATTATACTCTGCTTTCAGCACATCCCAACACCCTCCAAGTAACTCCTCGCTTTTTAGCATCTGCTTGGTAGAGCAAGATTTATTTTTGGATTTCTCTAGCCTGCTGTGTATTCTATATTTTGCATTGCAGCTGTGTAGATGCTATGATTGAGGTCTATAAGTCATGACTGGTGTGGAGAAAGTAAATAAGAACTAGGGGGTAACCAAATAAAATTAATAGGCAACAGGTTTAAAAACAAATAAAAGGAAGTATTTTTTTTTTCACACAATGCAGTCAGAACAGTCTGTGGAACTCTGCCAGAGGATGTTGTGAAGGCCAAGACTATAACAAGGTTTAAAAAAAAAAAACAGCTAAATAAATGCATGGATAGGTCCATCAATGTCTATTAGCCAGGATGGGGAGGGATGGTGTCCATAGCCTCTGTTTGTCAGAAGTTGGGAATGAACGACAGGGAATGGATCACTTTGTGATTACCAGTTCATTCCCTCCGGGGCACCTGGCATTGGCCACTGTCAGAGGACAGGACACTGAGCTAAATGGACCTTTGATCTGATCCTGTATGGCCACTCTTTTGTTCTTATGCCAATACATGCTTTTATTCTGTTCTGTTGAGGTCCTTATACTGCACTGTACACAACTGTGAAGAGGAAATCCGTGAAGATAAATTGAAAAGCACTTGTAACACCTTTCACACAGTATTTGTGTATACACTTCAGAAGGTTTTAGGCAACTATTCCTGCACACTGAATTGCTGTTGCTCAGTGTTCATCCACCAAATGCTTCTCCCTGCCTTCAGAAATCACCCACAGAACTAGTGAATACTCATCTCCTTCTGTGCTATTTCCAGTTAAGTCTTCATATGAGACTTTTTTTAAAGCCAGGACTTCTCTTTCAGATGCATCCAGTGCTAAAGGCCTTTGTGTGTGGTTCCATCAGTGGGACCTGTTCCACCCTTCTCTTCCAGCCCCTAGATCTGCTTAAAACCCGGCTGCAGACCCTGCAGCCTTCCATCAATGGGTAAGTGCTTGAAGCTTCTGCTGTCTGGGGTGCGGTGGGGAGGGGAAGTGGGTTGTCTTGTTTTCTTGCTGGCCAGGCCCTGGAGTTGAGGGCAGGATCTCAGTTAGTGTTGCTAACAGCTGGGCAGGCAGAGTAGAAGGAAGAGCTTTATGGAATGAGGTATGTATATGGGAGGGGAGGTACTCTGAAGGAGCCTACAAAGTGAAAGATGGTAGTGAGATCCTATTCTCATGAGCGCTACTGTAGTGATATTCAACCATAGCACTGGGAGGTGTATAGCTAAGAGCACTGCATACATTCTTGAAGCAGCTGTCCTAGGTAGGCCCATGTGGTTTCACTGATGCCCACCATGCTGTAGAAAATCCCATATGACTGCTACATACCTTTACCCTATGGAGAACTGGTGTGTCAATATCTAACCAACCTCTTCCTCTTGCCTGATATATTCATCCATGACCCTATCCATTGTTAACCTACAGTCGCTCCGGTGCTGATGAACTATGATGTCACTAAAGTAGACTGTAATATCATAGTTGCTTCCATAGTGGTGATGCTAAGTATGCTGTCAAAATCCATAGATAACCCCAGTGGGAGTGATTGTGGCATTGTAAACCATGCATGGAGCCAGCATTGAATGAACAAGGAAGAACAGGCTGAATAGAGAAAGAGCTTCTAAAGGTGCTATAGCTAGTATATGGGTATATCTCTGGAGCGCTCTGGGTGGGTGAGGGAGGACTAGAGCAGGGCTGTAGGGTTGGTCCCATGGGGTAACAGCTGTAATATATCTATTAATTCCTTTCTTGTTTTCCTTCTAGGTCAGGTCATGTTGGAATGGTAGCCTTGTTCATTAGGGTTGTTCGCACTGAAAGCCTCCTAGGGCTCTGGAAAGGGGTCTCACCAGTAAGTGATTATCTTAACCCTGACTTTTTCTTACCTAGCATGTGTTAGTAAGTATGGTTTAGAATTTTAAAGGTATTTCAATGGTGCTCTGCTCAGTATTGCAAGGCCGAAGAGAGTTAGATGTCTGTCCTATTGTCAAAAGTGACTGAAGG
Source organism: Chelonoidis abingdonii (assembly GCF_003597395.2). Classification (NCBI taxonomy): domain Eukaryota; kingdom Metazoa; phylum Chordata; order Testudines; family Testudinidae; genus Chelonoidis; species Chelonoidis abingdonii. Next base: position 88,208,277 of record NC_133770.1, on the reverse strand, counting down.
GCAGTGGGTCTAAGGTTCCTAAGTGCCCAAGTCACTTTTGAAAGTGGGAGGTATCTGTCTATGTTACTTAGGCCATGCAACGCCTAGGGGAAGACATGTCTAATAAATACCTATACAAATCTTGGCCTGTATATCTGTAATGGCTGGTGCACTGGCCTAAGCCTGTTTCAGTTCCTGAATGTGCATGTAGTTGGGGATGGAGTCTTTGGGTGAAATCTTGGCCCCATTGAAGTCAATAGCAAAACTCTGACTTCAGTGGAGTCATGATTTTGCCCTACACCTCTTCTCCTTTTTTTCAGAGTACCAGGTCTTTCTTTTCAGTGGTCTTCCCTGGAGCCTGAAGCTTCCCAGCCAGTTTAACGCTCCCTTTTATTAGTGTTCTGTAGTGTGTTCTCGCTCCCCCCTATTTTCTCTCCATTTTTCACTCTTCTGCAGTCCTTTGCAAGATGCATCCCTGGGGTCGGGATTTACTTCAGCACCTTGTACAAGATGAAGCAGTACTTTCTCTCAGACCGCTCCCCCACAGCCCTAGAGTCTGTCTTTCTGGGTGTTAGCTCCCGTATAGTAGCAGGGGTTTGCATGTTGCCCATAACCGTGGTGAAGACACGATATGAGGTGAGTGTCACAATTTTCCTACTTCTAAAACTTTCTGATGTGTTGTGGTTTCATTCCTTCTCCTATAGCACAAAAAATTCATCTGTCTTGAGTATCAGGGGCTGAGAAACTGAGATCCTATATGTGCTTCAATACTGCGTAAGGTGCTTAAATTCTGCAGTGATGGGTATGGTTTGAAGCCTAGATGGACTGAAAAATTCTCCACGCTCACACACCTGGGGCAAATAACTTCTATATTTTACTTGCTCAGCAAGAAATAATATTTTTATCATCATCATCATGGCAGGAATGGGGGAGAGTGGCTGTATCTTGGCTATTAACACTCTTGCAAGGCTGGTCTGTAATATCTAGTAACTGTATGGTGTATATTTATTTTATATGTGTTAGTTCCATTTCACGGATCTGCCACGCAGGAGATAAAATTCAAATTCCCTTCCTCATCTCTTGCATCATTGGTGGGGTTGCTGGGAAGGCACCGTGCTTAGCTCTGCGAGGAGACTGGGGTTAAATCTTCCAGCCAGTGGAAGTGGATGGAGTGGGAGAAGTAAATTGCTATAGAAAAAGTAGCTGATAAAATATCAGTGCTAAAGCGTGTGGGAAGCTCTGTTGCTGATAATGTAGCAAGACAGCTGCTCTCTGGCTCTGCTGTGATGTCACTGGAATAGTTCTTATGTCATCTCGTCTTGTGTATATACTTAAAAATATACTTGTGGTGGTGTATTTGAAGCATTTAGGAGTCGGAGGTAAGCGTACACCCCTTTGTGTGTAGAGAGGTGATTTCACTTCAAGGCTTGCTCGGTAATGATGTCCCAGCACAAGGGACCTTATATTTGACATGTAGGTAACTGTTTTTGTGTGTCCTCTGCAGAGTGGGAAGTATGGCTATGAGAGTGTGTATGGAGCCTTGAGGAATATCTATCGGACAGAAGGAGCCCGGGGCTTGTTCTGTGGGCTGACTGCAACGCTCCTGCGTGATGCACCCTTTTCCGGCATCTATTTGATGTTCTACACCCAGACCAAAAAAGTTATACCTCAGGGTAATGCTGAATGTGGATGTAATAACACAGAATGTGGTTCTTCTCACTCCCAGCATCCTTTCCCTTCTGTCCACATGCTTTACTTTGGCCTTTTTCTGATTAAATCGATCCCTTGTAGGGCTAAGGTGAGGCATTAGTGTTCCACCTGTAGAGAACTGGATGCTCATGTTCTGGAGGAGTCTTAAATGAAAATGACCTGGGCCTCACATTGGTGCTCAGGGGACTCGGGTCTAGATTGCACATAGAATGCATCACACTTCACGGTGATCTGTTGTTTGCCTACAAGCAGACAGATACTTCAGGGATGCAGTTACCAAGCAAAGGGTACTGTGAGTTAGGGATGAGGAGTTGGCAGAGCTGTGTGTGGGGAAAACTTGCTCATTTTCATGCACATTGTAATACAGTTCCCCAACACTCCTGCAATCTCTGCTTAATTGAGAGTTGCCTGATTTTAGTGTGAGAGCCTTCTCCTCTGCAGCTTCTGCCCTATAAAACAGCCTTTCTTTAGCTCTGTGTGTCTGTCAAATTCAGTCTCAATGGAAGTGATTTGTTTAGCCAAAATTAGCATTGGTGTGTCTATTTGCTAATCTCCTTTGAAAAGTCTCTTCCTCAGTTATCTGCTTTATAATTTGGTAACTATTTAGCTTGGATACAGCTTCTAAGAAAGTCACTATCTACAGAACAGAATTGTACTGTATTATGTCTGGCTTAAGCTGTGTCTTGCTCCATTCCAGACCAGTTTGATCCAGCACTCACCCCCTTAGTGAACTTTAGCTGTGGAATCTTTGCTGGAATCATGGCTTCATTGGCGACACAGCCTGCTGATGTAATCAAAACCCACATGCAGCTGACACCTGAAAAGTACTGCTGGATGGGGCAGGCCATTGCCTTAATCTTCAAGGTGAGGCTGAGAAGATTGTGTGAATGTAACTTCAGTTCTGGTCACTTCACCAGAGATGCAGATTTGATAAAAGGTTCTCGCCTTAATCTCTAAAGCAGACCTTCAAATGAGTTATTACTAGGTATACCGCTATGAATGCAGTGTACCTTCTGAAATGCTTCCTCTGTGTTATACTATGGGAGATTGAACTTTTCACCTCTCGGTCACTGGTTCACATACAGCCTGGGTCAGTAGTGACTGAAGTTACTCCCATCTGATGACTGGTTGGTAGTCCGAGTCCAGTTCCCATGGACGCTGATATGGATATCTGCCCCAACACGCTACTGTTGTTTGTTTCTTGCTCCTTCTGAGCGGTATGAAAATTAATGTGCTAGATAACTTCTCCATCACCTGATTATTCCTGGTGCTTCACCATCCTTTACCTATGTACACAGAACAAATCCCATGGAAAAGCAAACACTCTCTCTAGCTGAGCACGGGGAGTGAGTGAATAAAAAGGGGACGACAGTCATACACATTTGGATATGTTACATTCACCCCTCACATGTAATCTAACTTGTATCCTGAGCCATCGAATGGCTAGAGGTTTCACTTCACCTTTCTTCACTCCATGATAGAGCACTTTTACCCTTAGACTGTTGTTAATTGAACGTACTTACTGATTTCACTTCAACTGTATTTGCAAATAACCTTGCAGGATCTGGTTGTACCCAGTGCTTGGCTGCTGACATCCATGGCTTATCACTGTAGTACTCCTGTGATTGCCAGACTGAGGCAGGAGGATTTTTGTAATATGCTGCTTTATAAACACGAGCTTCAAGGCTAAATGGGCTATAAAACAATTATCTGTCCTTTGAATACTAGCAAGAAGTGAATGTACAGATTTGTTATCCAAGGAACTGGGTGGGGATGCATGCAATGGATACCCCAGTGGGGCACTCATTGACCTGTATTTGGCCCCAGAGTTGTATGTCCATTGGATGCTAGCCCAAGATGTGATTCACAACCCCTGTGATGCAATGCTAAGGGTTACACAACATCAAAGTTGGGTTACAGTTGTCCTGACATTGGGTTACCTTGCTGATCAGATGACTCTTGGCTAGATTGTTTCTTCGTTGCAAGTGAGAGCCTGCAAAATCAGAATGAAGGATCTGGAGTTGAATTTTGCTGCTCAAGTCCATATCAATCCTCCTCCCTAAAGTTTGGGTCTGTTTAAATCTGGATTTTAGCCATGCTTCTGCTTAAGACTCTATTTGTTCCCATTCAGAATTTCTCTTTCTGCTTAATGAATGTAAATCCTAGGCAGAGCTTTAAAAATACTTGTGGGCAATTCTCAGGGGTGAAAGTAAAATTGAAAACTTACTGGTATGGGGGCCAGCTCTGCGGCTCCCCAGGTCCCCCTCCCGAAAGGGCTGGGCCTCAGGCAGAAGCGGTGGGGCTGGGAGGGTCAGCATTCCCCAGCCAGTCCTTCCACGCTGCCTGGCCCGCACTGCCTGGGGCTCTAGCGGTGATTTAAAGGGCCTGGGGCTCTGGCTGTCACTGCCACTACTGCAGCAGCAGCCAGAGCCCTAGGCCTTTTTAAATCACCAGCCTAGGGCAGCTGCTCCTTTTGCCCCCTGCCCCTGTTGGCAGTCTGGGGGGCGCAAACGGGGCAGTGACAATAAAATCCTGCCGCAGCAGCGCTTTAAGCAGGGTCCTTTGTCATGGCAGCGCTTTAACATCGCTATCCCTTTTGCGCTCCCCCATCGGCAGCCCTGCTGGCAGTGGCAGTGCTTTAAAGTAAGGTGGTACGGGGTGTACCACCTTACTTTCACCCCGGCAATTCTGTAAGTATTAACTGACACAAAATTCTGAAGTGAGGCTGGTGACTATATTAAGTGACCTGAAGTGCTTTTTGTGTCCTTCCCCCGCCCGCCCCCCCAGGCAGAGGTGGGGCTTTCCCTGCATGCCCTGTGGTTTCCCTCCCTCTTCTTACTGTTCTGTAATGTGCCTCATGGTATAGCAACTGTCCAGTAACTGCTGTTCGTTCATCAGCAGGAGTCACCTGCAGTTGAGTGATGCTAGAGCTCCCTTTTCTGGGGCTGTTGCTCTGGCTGAGTGCTGTGTGAGCATGGATTTCTCAGGCACTAGGGACTAGTACAGAATGTATTTCAGTGCAGCCATGGATTATGCCATCCAGTAGGTGTCTAGGAATTAAATGAAGTGAGACAGCTGATGTTTGTTTTGTCTCCTCCTGCAGGACTATGGACTGGTTGGCTTTTTCCGTGGTGGCATCCCCCGTGCCCTGCGGCGCACTCTGATGGCAGCGATGGCATGGACTTTATATGAGCAGATGATGGCAAAAATGGGGCTGAAATCCTGAAGGACTTGTAGTGGAGGAGACCAGGCTAAGCCCTTCTCCTGCTCACCTAGATCAACTGGTGAGATGTGATTTCCCAGTTCTGTGTGGGTGGATCTTTGTTCCACCATGGTAGGGTGATAATGATTTCTGATCCAGGGGACTAGGCTGCAAAACATGCCCTCTCTGACACAAATGCAAGTAGCAGAGAGAAGGTTTTGACCTTGCATCTGCAGAGTAAAGCATTCCAGGAGGACCATATCATTCAACTTCCTTGGAAGATGGAAGGGTTTCAGTGTCCTACAAACTACATGGCTATGGTAAAGACCGTTGAAAGAAACCCCTTCAGAATAGTCCTGTGTGCCCTGAGAAGCCTTTGCACAGAAGCCAGCTGAGGCATTTGGGGAAGAAGTGATTGGATTTGTACTACAGGACTCTGCAACTTTCTACCCTCATGGCATGGGATCGTAGACTGGGCACACCATGTGCCATCTGACACTCGTCCTGTTGTCTGTCAGTGTATTTTGCTTCTGCACCCAGGGGGAAGGCATAGAGGAGAATGCTACGAGGGGCACTGTGTAACCATTTGTTTCAGAGTTTGCTTAACGTATTAATACATGTATTAGAGTGAGAAAGGGGGAAATGTATCTGAAAGGCATGCTGGGAAATGCAATCTTACCATACCTTGCACAGTAGCTTTGATGTTGGATAACATAGCTGGGAACCTAACTGACATCTCTGTTGTGGCTTGCAGCAAAGGCCTTTACACCTCTTCCCTTGTGCTTTAGATTGTATTTCCCACAGCATGACCCAGTGTCTTGGAAGAAGACATTTTCCACTGGCTTTATTCTTTGTCTGTAGGCATTTGTTATGCCTACCCACATGACTACCATGGCAGGGCAAAAGCACTGACTGGCTTGAAATATGACTTAGCTAAGAGAGATGGAAGGCCAGAAAAAGGACTTGAGAAATGGAATGTCTTTTTTTTTTTTTTTTTTTTTTTTTTGAGAAACTCCATTTGCAGCCCTTCTGTACCAGCTGTTTTTCCTGCACTGTTTAAATTGAGCTGCAGCTTTGGACCATTATCCAGGTTTAACTCCAATGGATGCAAATGCGTTTGTAATAAAACATATCATACAAGAAGGTTTTATTCTACACTGTCACTTACATTTGTGGCTGCAAAATGGACTAGCAGCTCCTTTCTCTTTCTTCCCAAGGGAGGGCAAGGAATGTTTTGGGCTTAGTTTTAGTGCCTTTTTTTAAAAAACACTAGGACACCCTAAGAAACGGATGGAAAACGAACTCCTCCCTAGTGTGTGGGGTGGGGGAATGAGGCGAGACAGCTCAATTGACTTCCATGAGGACCAGTTCTACTAAAGCAATGAGGACAAACAGCCCTGTGGGAAACTGCAGGAGAGGCACAGTCAGGTTACATCTACATGGCAAAACAACAAAAAACCCACCACAGCGAATCTGAGCCCAGTTGAAGTGATGCAGGCTTATGTTCTGGGGCTAAAAATAGCTCTGTAGGCATTTGGGCTTGGTCTCCTGGAGCCTGAGCTCTGAGATGCTCCCCGAGCTATTTTTAGCCCTATAGCATAAGCCTGAGTCAGTAACCTGAGCTCTGAGACTTGGTGCTGCAGGGCTTTTTTGTTGTTGTTTTGGTTTGTTTTTTTTGCTGTGTAGACAGACGGTCTCTTCCTAAGCAGGTGCACCCCGGAACAATTGCATAGTATTGCTCTCAAAGGAGTTGCTGAGAACTTTAATTATTTTTCTCATAGCTCCAGTCATGGAGCAGGACCTCATTGTGCCAGGTGTTGTATAAACAGAACCAAACCACAGCTCCTGCCCCAAAAAGATTCCCATCTGTGTATGGAGACAAGCGCATCTCCCCTTCAATGCCCGTAGCTTTGAGCACTTGCTTAAGTAAACATTTCCAGTAAATATGTATAGCAAGAAAAACACTTGATTATTTAAGCTGACTGCCCTTGCAGAGAGGAGAGAGCCTACATACTGACTGAAGGGCACACAGAACAGGAGCCTCTACTGCTGGAGGAAGCCTGCTGCTCGGGATGCTGCCAAAAACATTAACTCCCTGCTACGGCTGATATCTGCCACTCCTGTGAAATCAGTCTCCTAGGAGCATGGCTGGGCTCTTTGCAGACACCTTATCTGCTGAGACATTCATGTTCCAGGATTAGGAAGGGAGGGCTATATAAGCAGGATTTATGGGGTGCCTCCTTGGATAGAGAGGCATGGTTGTCAGCAGGTTTCTCTGGCATGGAATCAGGGCACAGGAGTTGTTCCACTATTGTGCACAGCCTCTCCCCTCCCAACCAAGCTTGCAGATTCTGCTACTACTGAGCTCCACATCTGGCCTGACATAAAGCAAGTTCATATTTAAGCTGCTGAAGGGTCTAGCCTTTAGAGGCAACACTAGATGGAATCCCTAACTTGGCAGTCATGGGAGGAGAGGAAGGTAACTGCTCTGTTAATGTTATTCATAGAATCATAGATTTTTAGGGTTGGAAGGGACCTCAGGAGATCATCTAGTCCAACCCCCTGCTCAAAGCAGGACCAATCCACAAATGGTCCCCTCAAGGATTGAACTCACAATCCTGGGTTTAGCAGGCCAATGCTCAAACCACTGCCTTCATAGGAAACCAACTGCAGACCCCCTTTGCCAGGCTTCCTGTGGAAATTAACAATCCCCAGGCACTTTTCAAACAGAATGGGTGAAAGAGTTTGGGGCATTTTTAGACACTACTCAGGGTCCTGCATAGTCATTCATACCAATGCCAAGGAGGGGTGGGAGGGGGGGAATGCTCCCCTTAGGATGGATATTCACTGTGCGCAGGTGGAAATGACTACACAAGTGCAAGGCCCCCAGAGTGCTAGGTGGTGAACAAGCTGAACAAAAAAGTCCCTGCCACAAAGAACGTCCAATCTAGTGCCCCTGGGTTTGAGCACAAGATGCAAGGAATCTAGATGTTGAGCTCAGTTTAAAAAATAAAGTTCTGATGCTCCAAGCTGTGTAACCTGCTAAGCAGATAACAGCTAATGCATGGGTTTATACCATCACTCCTCTTCTTCAACCCCTCTTACAGAACTGAAGTCTGAAATGTACTGTACAAACCCCAATTCTGGCTCCTTACCCTTTGAAAGCTAATCTAACTTCATAGATTAGAAGCTCCGCAGCTGTTATTTTTTGTGGGGTATAGAACTGAAGCTCTTTGGGGAAGGAATGATAGTCAGCCATTTCTTTTTGGTGTGCGTGTGTGTGTGGAGGGGGAGGTATTAAAATGGAACCTGCATAAGGTGAAATTGTTTTTTGTAAATCTGATTTTACTACAAATGTTGTATATTTTGTAAGTGGAATTACCAGGAGAAACCTGTAGATCTTAAATGCATGAACATGTGCTACTATAGCATAAAAGTCCGCAGCCTTCTGCTCTTCATGATTCAATTCCCCTGTGAACTACATAGAGCCCCACTGATTCTACAGAGTCTGTCTATGTTAGGCCCTTAAAAGTGACTTCAGCCCTACCTAGGGTGACCAGATGTCCTGATTTTATAGGGACAGTCCTGATTTTTGGGTCTTTTATATAGGTTCCTATTACCCCCGCCCCCGTCCCAATTTTTCACATTTGCTGTCTGGTTACCCTAGCCCTACCTCTCCATCTCCACAAACATGCTCTACCAGCCTGGCTCTGCTAGTGCTGTCACAAAAGGAAGAGATTTTTGCAGGGCTCAGCATCAGCCGTGGATCAGAAGGCTCATAGGGTGGAGTCAACAGTTGGGCTCTTATCTGCTACACACAGCTGCTGCTTGACAAGGTTCAAAACCCTTGCCTAATGTAGAAATAGACCAGAGGAAAAAGTGGCAGGTCAAGGTAATTCTGAAGCACAAAGTCACCTTCAGGCTATGGAAAGATCATTCTAATGTCTCTGGCCTCAGGCTGTGTGCATCTAAAACCAACACCTGTGATAGAAGGGCTAAGGAGAAGGAAAACGGTTAACTGGCACAGGAAAAGCAAGGCTGTTGCAGGTTTCAACAGTACTCTGTGTTCACTGTGGGAATTATAAAACCAATATTTCTATACTGCCCTCAAGGCTGCTTGTCAGTACAAGGATTGTAAGACGGATCCCATTCTTGAAGAGTTTACAATCAAAAACAGAAAACACAGAATAGGAGCAGGGAAAAAAGGCAGTAACATCTTAAACTCTTCCCCAATTGCTGTAATATATTTTTGCCCATTGTCTCATTGTGTCCTCATTTCTATATATATGGGGGGTTTTAGGTCTTAAGTGCTTCAAATCAGGGCCTTTCCTTTTGTGTATTGTACAATGCCTATATCTACTTTTATAAATCCCTTAATATCAGAACATTATACTTAATACTGCTGTGAAGATTATGAAAGGATTTGTAAATTACTATGGAATAACTTCTGGTTACACAAAATTATACATCTCTACCGCATACACACCACAGGTAGTAGGTATTGCACAGAGCTGTGAGGCCACTTGAACTCCAGAGTCTCGGTTTCCCTGGCCAATCCATTAGTTGAACCTGGAGGGTAAACTGTGACATAAAAGCAGGCCTACCATATCCTACAAACAGCAATTTACATATGTAAGAGAGCTGCCACCAGCTAGTAAGACAGTGCCTATTATATATTAAGAATTCTAACAGAGGTGTAGCGAGCACCCTCCGTACCCTCCGACTGGAGGGGGCCCCGCAAGGAAGGGGGCCCCTAAAAGTGGCAAAAAAATGTAAGGTATAACTAGGTAAGTGACATTTATTGACGCTATTGCACAATCCATGTCGGTTTTACTGACAAAACCGTGAAGTCATTATGATACATCATAATGCTATTGGCTACATCAGTTGTCTGTCGGTCAGTTCGAATTTTCGTTGGACCCATTCAAAGAATGTGTATTTGCATTCATAATGGCGGTCGCGGATAAATGTTATTAATTTAGTTGTCTAGTTTTTTATCGTTTCCAACGCAGAAGCGTGCTTTGTGATGTCCTAAGAGAATGTATAAGAGCAGAGCTAGTAAACGAAAGCAGCAAAAGATGCCGAGAAGGAACTTGAGAAAATTCCAAAGTTGTCAACGTATTTGCGCTGCATCTCAACGTACAGGTAACAGGCACATGAAACGGACAGCACTAGCAGCGACAAATCGTATCCAGAAGTATCCAGAAGTGCTTCAAGCGAGGTCGAAGGTGAAGCCAGTTGTTCTACCAAACAAACTGTGACAGATATTCCAGCTGCGGCCGGGAAAGAAGTATCTGAATCTGAACCACTGACTGATGATCCAGGAGATTGGCCGTCTATAATATCGGACAGGCAAGTGTGTGACATGTTGCACGTGGCCACCGCAGCAGAAAGAAAGTCGAATTCCATTTAATGAGGAAAGGGAGGTTACAAGTACTCATTTCTATCGAACCATGGCAAATGGCGAGAAATAAGACGTTCATGGTTAATGTACTCAGTTCAGAAAGATCCATTTTTTGTTTTTGTTGTAAATATTTGCACTGGCGATATACCACTACGTGGTGGAACATCTGCTTGGAAAGCACTGCCAAAGAACTTCAGCAGCATGAAACAGGCAAAGGTCATCAAGACTGTATGGTGAAATGGTTTGACCTTCGGTCAGGCATAGTAAACCGTACATCTATTGACCAACTTGAATTGCAGGCTTTTCTGAAGAAAGAGATTTCTGGAGAAATGTTGTCAAACACCTGGTTGATGTCGTTATTTTCTTGTCCGAAAGAACTTGGCATTTCGAGGAAGTAATGAAAAGCTTGGCAATCCTTCGAATGGAACTTTTTGGGACTGTTTGAATTGCTTGCAAATATGATACTGTCCTCAGCGAACTTTTACAGAGGATTAAGAAGGCAGAGACACATGTTCAGTACCTCAGTCCCAGATCCAAACGGAGCTGATTCAACTTGTTGCCAGTAACATTCAAGAGGCCAACATAGCGCAGCTTAAAAAAGCAAAATTATTTCAGTTATTTTGGACTGTACTCCCGACGTGTCACATGAAGAACAGATGTCTGTGGTGTTACGCTTTGTTGAATGCAACGGTGAAGAGGGTGTCAATATTCGTGAGCATTTGTTGGTTTCTTAATGTTCATGATACAACTGGCGAGGGCTTATTGAAGCGTTTCTTGAAAAGGCAAACAACTTAGGAATAGACATTGCTGACATGAGAAGCCAAGCTTGTGATAACGGTGCAAATATGAGAGGAAAGATAAGGAGTTCAAGCCCGCATGCTAGAAATAAATGACCGTGCCTTGTATGTGCCTGTGGAGCTCACACTTGGAATCTTGTGATCTCAGACGCGGCAAAGTCATCAAAATATGCCGTTGACTTTTTCGGTAAGGGACCCCGGACATATGTTTGGAGGGGCCACGTTCTTTGTTACTACGGCCCTGAATACTAAGGACAACAGTGAGACGTAAAGGATCCATTAAACCTTTGAGGTAGCAACAGTGGTGGATTAGCCACTGGCCTTGTGCCCCCCCCCAGCCCTGCGGCAGCTCCCCACTCCACCTGAGGTGCCCCAACCCCGCAGCAGCTCCCCCCGCCCTGAGGCTCCGCTGTCCCTGCCCCCCGCCCCCGGGAGCCATGCAGCACCTCCCCACCCCAGCTCACCTCTGCTCCGCGTCCTTCCCGAGCACACTGCTCTGCTCTAATTCTCCTCCCAGGCTTGCCGCACCAAACAGCTGATTGGCGCGGCAAGCCTGGGAGGCAGGAGAAGAGGAGCAGCGACCACACGCTCAGAGAGGAACCGCTGTAAAAAAATAATTGGGAGCACCACTTTTTGGCACCCCCAAATCTTGGCGCCCTAGGCAACCACCTAGTTTGCCTTAATGGTACCACCGGCCATGGGTGCAGTTGCATCATGTTTCCAAGCTCTTCTCTGCAACCAGGAGGGCTGGGACCCTTACTTGTATGGGGTGTGACAGCTGAGGTCTAGGCAGAACAAAGGACTCCAGCAGCTGGGGCTGGAACCCAACCACCAGCCGGCGGGGCATGGGGATAATATGGTGGGAGCTGGCAGCGGTGTGGGGGGGGGGGATTTACACTAGAGGAGAGACGGCCACGTGATTTCTCTAGGGTCCCATCCCAGGCCCTGCCTCTCCCCTGTCCCCAGAGCTCTCCTACAGCTTAGCGCCCAGTGCACGCCTGGCTCCCAGCCCGGCCCGCTCCGGGCTCGCCCAGCCGCAGCCCCAGCCGCATTAACCCGGGGACCCCCAGCACCCGCGGCTCTGCTGCCACCTGCCGGCTGTTGCTAAGTCCCCGAACCTTCCTCCCGCCCCTAAGGAACCAGGTGACCTTCAACCCTTTGGCTCACTTCCGACTACGTCACCGCTGCTGATTGGCCGACGGGAATATATAAATAAACGTCACTGCACAAGGCCTCCCTCTTTCTCTCTCCGAGCCTAGCGTGGTCTCCATACGGCGTTGTCACCGCGTGAGTCTTGCGGGGGAGCCGCGGGCCGGAAGCCGGCTTGGGAGACCGTCCGCGTGGGGGGTGGGGATCGGGAAGCTTCTGGGCGGGTTTCGGGACCGGGCGGGGGCGGGAGGTTTATTTAGCGTCGGGACCGGCTCTGGGATTCCCCCCCCCCCCCCCCCCCGCGAGCTCGCACGGGCCGCCTCGGCCAATCCAGGGCCTTCCGCGAGCCGCCCCGGCCGCGCGGCTCCCGCCAAACACTGCGCCCCTCTCCCCCCCCCGGGCAAGTGGCAACGTGGGGTTGGGCGTCGCGGCTGTTGTTTCGGGAAGTGGCGGCGCATGGTGCGCAGAGCCGCTGCGTGGTCCGTGCTGTGAGCGGGTGGGATTGGGGGGTCGGGGTAGGCGGGGAGTGGCTGGGGCTCGTATAGGGTTAGCTTAACTGTACTGCATGTAACTTAAGCAAAAGCCACACGAGTCACCGATGGCAGAATGGGGAGGTTGCTTTTTTTGCATCCTTTTAACTACGGGTTTTCAGTCGCATCTTGCTTAGATTGCACCCCCACCCTAGGGATTGCCATGGACATACAGGGTTGGAAGGGACCTCAAGAAGTCAAGCCCTGTAGTGTGCTGGACCAAGTAAATCTAGATCATTGGTATTGTCAACAGTTTTTTTAGTGACCCCAGAACATGGACACCAACTCTTGCTAGTGGCTGCTCTTGACGATTTTTCCTAAAATACTTGTGTTTCCTAAAGTTAATTATGTCCATGCATATGCGTAGTTTGTAGTAATTTATTTATGTTTTTTTTGCAAACACAATAAAAATAATGTACTGTTTCCTTACTGAGCCCAAACAGAATAGAAATACAAATAAAATGCTTTGCATATTCTCATCTTTTTTGCTTTTATGGTTGTGTTTTTTTAGTAGGGCTGTCAAGAAATTAAAAAAATTAATCACAGTTAATTGCACTGTTAAAACAATAAGAATACAATTTATTTAAATCTTTTTGGCTGGTTCTATATTTTCAAATATATTCGTTTCAGTTACAACACAGAATACAAAGTGTAGAGTGCTCACTTTATTTTATTTTTGATTACATGCAATTTGCACTCTGAAAAGAGTATTTTTCAATTCAGCTAATTCAAGTACTGTAGTGCAATCTCTTTATCCTGAAAATTGAACTTACAACTGTAAAATTATGTACAAAAAACTGCATTGTTTTAGTTTTGAATGTAAAAGTTGAGAGCCTGTGTGTCCACTCAGTCCTACTTCTTCAGCCAATTGCTAAGACAAATGAGTTTGTTTATATTTGGAGGAGGTAATGTTGCCTGCTTCTTACAGTATCACCCTGGAAGTGAGAACAGGTGTTCTCATGGCATGTTTGTAGCTGGCATTGCAAGATCTTTACCTTCCAGATGAGGCATATGAATGTTTAGCATTTCATGGCTAGACTACCATTCTAGAGGACATGCTTCCACATTGATGATGCTTGTTAAAAAAAAAAAAAAAAAAATGCTTTAATTAAATGTGACTGAACTCCTTGGGAGAGAATTGTATGTCCTCTGCTCTGTTTTACCCACAATGTTTACGCATTGGAGTGATGCTCTTTTAAGACTTCCGAAAGCATATGCCACAGTTATGTAACACAAAAAATCCACAGATGTAACTTGTACTTTCACGATAGATTGCACTACAGTACTTGTATGAGGTGAATTGAAAAATGTCATTTTTACAGTGTAAATATTTGTAAACAATATACACTTTGATTTCAGTTAAACACAATACAGTATATAAAAATGTAGAATAACATACAAAATATTTAATACATTTAAATTGGTATTCTGTTTAATGGTGCGATTGACAGTCCGACTTTTTAGACTTGTTAGCTGCAGGAAAAGCTCCTGGTGACTGCATGTGAGATACGCTGATCTAGACCTCCTAATATGTTTGTACAAACTGTTCTTAAAAACCTCCAGTGACTAGGATTCCCCTACGTTCTGTTACTTCACACAATTACTTCTGAGTAAGTTTGTGGTAGAGTGAACTGATCTGTTGTTCCAGGTTCCCTGCCGTTACTTTAAAAGGGGAACTTTCACAATGTCCGGAGGTCTCGATGTCCTGCAGATGAAGGAGGAGGATGTCCTCAAATTCCTTGCTGCAGGAACCCACTTGGGAGGCACCAATCTAGACTTTCAAATGGAACAGTATATCTACAAAAGGAAAAGTGATGGTAAGTACTTTGGCAGTGCTTTAGGGCTTAAAATGGATATTTAGTAGCAGCAACTGGCAATGATGGTTTAACATGGTTACATAAGAGAGACTGTACTGGGCCAGACAAGGTCCATCTAGCCCAGTATCCAGTGTTCTGACAGTGGCCAATGCCAGCTGCTTCAGGGGGAATGAACAGAACAGGTAACCAAGTGATCCATCCTGTCACCAGTTCACAGCTAAGTATTGGTCTTGAAAAATGAACTCAGCAGAGCTGGGCTCTGTATCTTCTTCTGCAACAATGGGTACCTAGAGCAGGGATGGGCAAATTACGGCCTGTGGGTCACATCTGGCCTGTGAGATCATTTAATCCATCCCTCAGCTCCTGCCGGAAAGCGGGCTCAGCTTTTGCCCCACTCCAGCTGAGGAGTGGGGTTGGAGGCTTACCCCACTCCGTGCGGCTCCTAGGAAGCAGCTAGCATGACCCCCTTCTGGCTCCTAGTATGTGGAGGCGCGTCCAGGTGACTGTGTGTGCTGCCCTGTCCACAGATGCTGCCCACACAGCTCCTATTGGCCACGGTTCCCAGACAATGAGAGCTGCAGGGGTGGCGCCTGAAGACATGGCAGTGTGCAGAACTACCTGGCTGCGCCTCGGAGCCGGAGGATGGATATGCTTCCAGGAGCTGCTTGAAGTGAGCACGTTCCAGAGCCTGTATCTCTGCACCCCAATGCCCTGCCACAGCCCTTATCCCCTTCCCATCCTCTGAACCCCTCAATCCCAGTCCAGAGCCCCCTCTTGTACCCCAAGCTCCTCAGTCACACCCCAGAGCCTGCGCCCCCAATCGGAGCACTCATTCTCCATGCCCCAACAGCCTGCCCCATTCCTGAGCCCCCCTCCTGCCCTCTGAACCCATTGGGAGGGCTCCAGGCTGGGACCCAACCCCTGAGCCCGCACCTCAACCCAGAGCCCCCTTCACCCTGAACTCCTTGTTTCTGGCCCCACCCCAGAGCTTGCACCCTCAGCCCTGACCCCCATCCCACTTGTGAACATTCATGGCCCACCATACAATTTCCATACCCGGATGTGGCCCTCTGGCCGAAAAGTTTGTCCACCCCTGGGCAAGTATATTTCAGTCAGTATAATTGACTGAAGGTTAACCTGCAAAGTGTATCTTAAAACTTGGGTTTGTGCCTTTTCTGGTTTGTGATGCACATAAACTTTCACAAACCTTTATTTCCTGTTTATGGTTTTACCTTAGAAATCTAGTCTAACCTGATGATGCTGGAAGGTCTTAGGGATGTTTAACAAAGGTGTCGTTTAGCCAAAATGCTAATTAATGCCAGAGTTAAATAGATGATATGGAGTTAAACTGTTTTTGTTAGCATGTCCCTTCTAAGTTGTTCAACTTTCCTGTTCTAGGTAGGTATGTTGTCAAAGTTCCAGGCCTCCACCTATACCTCAAGAAGGACAAATAAAGACCCAGGGGTAGTTTTTTCTCTTGCAAATCACAAACCAATAGAATTTACTAAGTATCTTTTTTCCTTACTGTATTATCTCTTAACACAAGGATGTGCCAAATGTGCAGGAATGGCTTGAATAAAGCTGGTCAAAAATAGGGGGTAAAGTGTTGTGCAGGATTTTTAAATTTGTAACTGGTTTTTGAAAATCAAAGCTTTTGAGTTTGTCAGTTTTCCCCCCGGCTATAGTGTAGATCCAAAAATGCTTTCTTTGTCAAATTGTTAAATCAGTGACAGAACTGAAATTCAGAAAATTTCTACGGCTCTGAGTTTGAATAACACAATCGTTTTGTGCAAATGTGGTGATCCATTGTTTTCCTCGTTATAAGTCTTGACTGCACACTGTTAAAGCTCAGAGATTAGGCCAGTTTCTGACCAATGACCTCTTGAGTGTCGGAAGTGTGCTACAGTGAACTGCATGGCAGGATGTTCGCTAACACCAGGAGAGGTGTTCCCTCTGTGACTGGAGTTTGATAGTATTTGCTGCCACATGCCAATCTAGTTACACAAAAGTGCAGCTCCAATGACAGCTTATACTTGTTGGTTATTGTGGATGCTGATGTTAACATTAGGTATTTACATCATCAATCTGAAGAGGACTTGGGAGAAGCTTCTATTGGCAGCCCGTGCCATCGTTGCCATTGAAAACCCAGCTGATGTGAGTGTCATCTCTTCCAGGAATACTGGACAGGTATGGACCTTATTCATGGGCGCAAGGCTTGCTTTTGTAGAGTTGTGCTCACTGAGCATGTGTTGCATGCAGGGCTGTGAGGCTAGGTAAATGGAAGCAGGTGACCTGAAATGAAATGCTTATTTTGGACATAGACTCTTTGCATTTAGAGTTTGGGAAAGTGTCAGTTTTCAAATTTCACACATACACAGAAGCTTCAGATCTGTGTGTTCTGCAGACATAAGTTGAATAGTTCATAGTGTGCTGTTCTGTTCCTTTAGAGCAAGTGTCTTGGATGTGAGGCCTAGGTGATGGTAATTAAGTAATGACAGATTAGTGACTAAATCAGTTGTTAGGTGGGTTCTCATGCATTCTAATTATGCACATTTCTCTTTCTTCATTTCTTGTAATCTTGAGGAAAACCTGCTCCTGCATTATACATCCCTTTTGGAGGCCTGGTATTGCAGCTGTCACTTTTCCCAAGTCCCTTGGGAATCAGTCAACATTGCACCTTAGTAGGTGTTGTTGCTCAATGAGATGGTATCTCTGGGTTTCCTGCATTGCAGTGCTTTCATGTTCCATTTTAATAATAAATTCTTTGAGACCTACTTTCATTCTCCAAATCCAGAGATGCTGCCATAAAAGCAGTTATGATACAACAGGGAATTTACCCTTCAAATTAAGTCCAGCCTAACCACTGTTAGCTTTTGCCTCTCTGCACTGGTAGAGATGGGCCAAAGAGCGGGTTCAAATTCATAGTGCCATGATAGATCTTGTATAGGTCTAAGATGTAAGCAGAAGACCTTCAGGTTATGAATGGATTTTGTTGTATACTTCAACTGTTAAAACTTGGAGCTGACTCTAGTTTCTTGCCAATGGCCTCCCAAGTGCCAAAAGTGCTACAGTGGAGCAGCATGGCAGGATGTTTGCTAAAACTTCGTGACTGGAGTCTGGTGGCAATCACTGCCACATCCCAGCCTAACTGAGAAATCTGATGGGCTTAAAGAATTTTTCAGTATTTTAGATTTGGTGGTAATATTCCTGAGACATTGACACAGGTAAAATTTAACTTTGTTTTCACCTATGATTAAAGTTTTGTAGCAGCCAGATATGGGAAGTTGAAATACTTTATAGAAATTTGGGGAGAAATATTTTGCTCTCTTCCATTTCCTTACACCCTCACCCTGTATTTGTTACAAGAGGATCAGTGTAAATACAGAAGTTAGGTAAATAGTAAAGCTAGATTATTAGTGACATTTAAGAGTAGACCTCTGAGGACTCTCTCATATGGTTAGGATTAGGAAGTAGTCCCATGTTTTCCACAGTCCTGGGCTAGCTGCTTATTTCACTGACAGATGGGGCTTTACTCCATTTCAGTCATGCAGAGCTGGGAATAATTGTGAATGTGACTACAATTCTATTCTGTTTCATGCCAGAGCTGAGTTGTCAGAGGAGTTCAGTCAGACAATAGAAATTGAAATAGAAAGAGGGTCATTTAAAAATACGTATCCTGTTTGATTGCGACAGTACCATGAAAGAGAGATTGTCCAGCTATATAATCCTGGTTTTGTTTGTACTCCCCTGATAGCGTGCTGTTCTGAAGTTTGCTGCTGCCACTGGCTCTACACCAATTGCTGGACGTTTCACCCCTGGTACCTTCACAAATCAGATCCAGGCTGCCTTCCGTGAGCCACGCCTTTTGGTGGTTACAGATCCCCGAGCTGATCATCAGCCATTGACTGAGGCATCTTACGTTAACATCCCAACCATTGCGCTGTGCAACACAGACTCCCCGCTGCGCTATGTGGATATTGCTATCCCATGCAATAATAAGGTAATTGCTCTATTATTCAGCGCTTCTCCCTTTGGCTCTCTCTAGATCCATGGTATGGAAACCTTAGTATGCACTCAAAACCCTTTCTGCAGAGAAGGGCTAGAAACTATTGGGATATCTAATTTGGTAAGAACCAGTTAAAGCCTTTGGCATGGTGTGGGAGGGAGAGATGGTGTGAAGGAGGGATTGAACTGCACACTGTTAGAGCTTGGAGCTGAGGTCAGTGTCTGGCCAATGAACTCTCAAGTGTAGGACGTGTGCTACAGTAACCATGGCAGGATTTTTCGCTAACACCACAAGGGCCTTTGTGGTCCAATGAGTGGAGTTTGATAGTGATTCTTGCGACATTTCTTAAACATGAGAGATAAAAGTAAAGCACCAAGACGAGTCTTCCAACTGATGAAATGGCTCTGGAACACAACTGTGCTTCTCTGGAACTACCTCAATGGTGAGGCTTAAGGGGGCAGGAGCTTAGGATGTTGATTAGACCCTTACCTCTGAAATTTGTTCATACCTAAGTCAAAACTTGAACATATTCAGAATATGCTGTAAATTTTGTCTATTTGGTCAATTTTTCCTAGCTGTGTCAGTTCGGTTACCCCAGAAACATACTACTCATATCTGTATTCTTAAAATCTTGATGCTTATGGGATGCCTGTGGGGTTTGACCCTCATAAGCCAAGAGGATGACATTTTCACTGAGCCATGTATGGTACACCCAGGTGTTAGTGATTGATCCATACTAATGTCTGCCATAAATAGTACAACGGTTTGTTTCTACGTTCGTATGGTCTTTTCACCATTTGATCTGAAAAGTGAGCAGTGCCCAAAAGAGTTGCCTTTATCTTTCAAGGACCCTCAGGAAGGGTTTGAGGGAAAAATAAGCATTAGTCAGTTCCAAGAGCTTGTGTTTTTAAGAGGTTTGAACTTGGTGTGTACATTTTGTGCTCTTTTTTATAGATTTCAGCTATGGCATGTTCCTTTAGAAAAAAGGACTGGTTTTGAACCAAAGGTTAGACACCAGTTTGTGTTTCAGGGGGCCCATTCAGTGGGTCTGATGTGGTGGATGCTCGCTCGTGAGGTCCTGCGTATGCGTGGCACCATCTCCCGTGAACACCCATGGGAGGTCATGCCTGACCTCTACTTCTACAGAGATCCTGAGGAGGTAAAAACTTCTGGATTGGGTTGGAAGTGTGCATGTACGGCAGGGTATGAAAACAACCTTGCAGGTCACTTGAGGGAAATTTAATCTAATACAATCACTAAAATAGTTAGAACCTCACTTTAACCTCAGTTTTAAATGGTCTTCAAGCAGTGCAAGTTAGCTAATATAGGAATGTACTCCCTCCCTCTGAGATTCTCACAATCTTTTGTCTGATAGATTGAAAAAGAGGAGCAGGCTGCAGCTGAGAAGGCAGTTACTAAGGAGGAGTTCCAGGGTGAATGGACAGCCCCAGCACCTGAATTCACCGCTGCTGCTGCTGCTCCTGCTCCTCAGCCTGAGGTTGCAGATTGGTCTGAGGGGGTGCAGGTACCATCTGTGCCAATCCAACCATTCCCAACTGGTGAGTTTTTGAGAAGTTCTTATGTGGGGGATTTTTTAAAGACCTGACTTGGTAATAGTCAATAGTATGAAACTTTGGAGATGCACATAGAGCTCTGACTAGCTTTCATGTGCATTGAGTGAATTTCCTCAGATTTTTTAGAGTGCAGTTCCATAGTATTTGCCAAACATTTCCTGCAGATATCCTCTGGTTAGCATGACTGAGTATTCAGAAGTATTTTTTATATTCGTCTGGGAAATTTGTATAAAGTTCCCTATCTTTAGAGCCTAAAGATCAGTCTACACTGCACAGTTGTCGCTGAAAGTTTTTTTGTGAGGGCTTAAAAAAGCCCCCCACAAGACAGAAGTCTTGCCTATGCAAGTGACAGTGTGAACACACCTTTGTCGGCAGGAGTGCTCTCCTGCCAACAGCTTATGCTGCTCATGGAGCTGGAAGTATTTTGTCGGCAAAAGTGCTGAGAAAATACTGCAGAAGAGCATTCACACACACTGACTCTTAGCGAGTGTCTGCATAGTGTAGACAAGCCCTTAACTTTTAGATCAGTTCTTCTTAGTGGTCACACATTGTTTTCCAATGGGATACATGAACCATCGACCACACTTTTGTTTCCATAAGTGTTCTTGCCTATTCAAATGCATAATTAGATATGCATGTGAAACCAGTTAATAGGTGCACAGAACGTGAGTACAATTGCTGTAGAAGTTCCTGATAGTCACTTTATTATTTCAGAGGACTGGAGTGCCCAGCCTGCCACTGAAGACTGGTCTGCAGCTCCCACAGCACAGGCCACTGAGTGGGTTGGGACTGCCACTGAATGGTCTTAACTTCAGTACAAGTACAGTGAAAGAAGTAAATAAAAGATCTGTTTCTTACACTTTGCATTTCTGGTCCTCCTTTCTGGTGTATTTATATTTTCTGAAATCTCAATTTACTTTCCAGGTAGTTTCTTTAGACATAAGCAAACTTGATGGGGCACTTGCCAAGATTTGGGATGCCCAAGACGTAACCTATAATTTTCACTTTGTAAAGTCTTATTTGTGCTTTTCAGAAACAAATGCATCATAGAGCTTGTTCTGATCAGAAAAGTATTAGTGCATGGGGAATGTTGTATATAACTGGTGTTGAAATAGCTACTCCCTTCTCATGTTAGAGGATGAGGTCTTCTACACCTAGATCACCTGTTTTACGGTGGGACTGAAGACTGTCTATAGTTAGTGATGGGCATTTTGGACTGTTGGTACCATAGGTTTAAAACATGCTGTTGGAAAGGTGCCCAGAAATTATGGAGATGTTTCAGACACTAAGTCCACTTTAAAAGGCAGCCATTGAGATCTTCCACTTAAGGAATCATCCTCTCATGAATTATTGTGTACATCTAGGGTAACTTCCTATGAAAACTTCACTGCCTTACAGGGAGTACCTAATGCAAATTGACTATTATAAAATGCATATTGAGCATTTCTATCCCATGAGCAGTCTTCATCTTCAATTTGGGAATGTATATATGGACTTAGAGCATGAGCCACAGAACTGCTTCAGGCCTGAGTTGTCATCTGCAGAGTTTTGCCATGAGCACCATAGGAGTCACTCAAGGGAAAGCCAGGGAGCATAAAGAAATCTTGAGGCCTGAAGCACTCCCAGATTCTTCATGGCAAGAGAAGTCAGACCATGAGACCCCTTTTTCCCCAAAGGGGAAGAGGGACAGCAGAACTCCCTAGAAAGCAGTTGCCCCCAATTCACTCCTAGGGTGATATTAAGGGTCTTCAGACCTTCCAAGACAACAGCTTGGGGAAGAGTAAAGACTTGCTTCTAGGCCCCTCACATAAGATCTCCAGCAACTGTCAGTTCAAGTGTCCCTTTCTGATCTCTATAGATCACCATGAAGCAGAGACCCACAGTACAGGAAGTCTCATAACCAGTACCTTGTTATACATAGGCAAAAAATGCAGCTGAAGTCAGAATACTTCAGAAAGACAAAGGGAGAAGTTCAATCATGTTAATTGGCTTTGGTTCCATTACAGGTAACTGGCTGTGATAAAATACTAGCCAACAAGTGTATATATGTTTGGGCACTGATTTGATTTTTCCTTTAGGATGGTGTAAGTGACTAATGGATCTGTAAAACAAGCAATATAGAGAAGCAATTTCCTGTTAAGTTGAATAATTTCAAGAGGCAATTTACAGGGCTGGTGAGCCATGAGTTAATAGTGGAAGTAAACCAGTTTTATAGTCTCTAGAATATTTTTTGAGTCAGACTGAGTGAAGACAAAAGTTTAGTGGCTGTCAGTACTAAAAGCCTATATTCCATTTTAACTGGTCAGAGCATCTAAACTCCATAGCTGGTAGGATGGGGGCTGTTGAATCCCAGACAGATGGAAAACTGAAGTGATACAAAAATAAGCCAGTGTGCATTTATCTCCCATCATATAGGTGTGACTCCTTAATCACAAATAACGCATGATAGCACTAAAGGGGATATATCCATGCATGTTGAACAAACTACTGCCTCAGACCACTTCCCGAATGCATCCATGAATCTCATCAATTGCATATTAAAATTCTGCTGGGAGTTAGATATTTAAGGCCTGATGCTGAGGAGAGCTGAAAATTATATCTAACACACAAACTGGGAAGAGCTTGTGCCATTTTGTTATACATCTACATGCCCAACAGAGAGAAATGTTCCTGAAACAAGTGTAGGTTTTGACTTAAGTAGCATTCAGTTTTCTCACATTTTACTATTATTCAAATTGCTTGTTTCCCACCATCTCAGATTATATTTGTGTGGGCATTGATCCAAGCTGTTGTATCTTGAGCCTAATGTTAAGGAGAAGTGGTGGTGAGAGTGGGTATAGAAGGATGGTTTGAGTGAATCTGAAAGGGCTGAAGTCAGCTTTTAAGCAGGTGACCCTACCAGCTGTTTAATTTCACATATAACCATTTTATAAGACAAAAAAGGACTAGCAAGAGTACAGAAAAAGTCTATGCATAGTTCTTGTCTAATGGATGTAAAGCTGTTTATATGGAGCTGTGCTGCTGCTGCTTTTAGGTGTTCTGATAAACCAATGAGTGTCTGTTTAGAATGGATTATGCCCTGGAGCCCACCAGGCTTGTGAGGTTACAGTGCATGATTTGATGTATGGAATTCTGTCAAGCCAAGCAACAGTGTTATCAACAATGTTCAAGGTATGAAGACCTCCAGGAAGCTGTCACTTGGCAGTCCTCAACAATATGATCATGGTTTGTTGCTCCCAATATTGACATAGTGGACTGTCTCTAAAATGCCACCACAATTCTGCTACACCACAATGTCTGGGATGAAACCAGTTCAGAAGGCTCCATTGCCTTTATCGTAAATCAAACCGGAGCTGACATTGAGAATTTGTCCCTTTCTCTGTGGACCATGAAGCTCATCACATGTTCTCTACTGTAAATCCCTCACCTGGTAGTTTTGATAATATTGGGATGTAACACTTAGTATGAGGTAGTTTTAATTACCATTGAAGTTTTACATATACAGTTGCACTTTTAAAAAATCAACTGATTGGGGGGAAGATGCATGTTCAGATCTTTGCAGCTTGGCAGGGTTTTTGATCCTATCAGCTAGATCAAGGCTCCCCTACTTCAGTGTCAGAGGCCCTCTACTGTAAGAATTACATGTAAAGTAATATTATGCACATTTCATTTTAATTTAAACAGTTGTAATAGAATCCCTACTGCTAATCACTCAAAGAAATTCAAGGTCTTTGAAACAAGATGATTCTACTAAAAATTTTAAAAATTAAAGTTGAGAGCAAAATATTCAAAGGGAGAATGCCTTATTAATATACAATCTATAAAACTGAATAAACATGTTCAATATTCATTGATTTTAAAACAACTTTGCATGCTTTTTTCATTTTTAGTGTAAATATGAATGTGCTATGTAAGTAAAGATACCTCTATTCTCTACTAATTAGAAAATCAAATATTGTAAATAAAAACACTAAGGCTATGGGTACTCATCTGATCCAATAAATATCTTTTCCATGAGTGCATCCTTATTTTTTGAAAAATAAATATCCATGTCAGATTAAAATACTTCTGGCCATTGTTTTAAATGGTGGACTATGTATGTTGCTCTAGGTTATCTTGAAGTGAAACACACTATTGTACTTGTGAGATTTAAACATAGCATTACATTTTCTAAATTTTCTATACTCCAGTATATACCTCTCAAGTTATTTACAGAGCTTTTACTTAGATTACATGAATCAGTTGGAGTTAGAGATTTTATTGGAGAATGCAGTTGTGCCTGTGGCCTACCTACAGTTGGAGAACCCCAGAGCTGGATTATTTTCCCTGATTAGTTATTTCCCTGCCTCTTAGGAGTCCAGCAGCACAACACAGTGAAAAACAAGTGCTTGACAAAGCACTACCAAGGGGGAAGAAACTGTGATTCCACTGGTTCAGTCAATGGCAGATTTAGAGTTTGTGTGTAGCTTCATTTCCCCCCCATACCGTGCACCCTCCCCCCTTGGGACCCAGCCAAGAAAAAGAACACAGCTCCCCCCTTCTGCCTCCATTTTCCCCCTTCATTCTGTTATAAGTTATAGAAAGTAAATGAAAATAAAGTGAGGTACTTTGCTTGGGATAGGGAGTTGAGGTGTGTGAGGGCAAGCGGTGTAAGCTCTGGGCTGGGTCATGGGGGCAACACAGATCCCAAAGTGACCAGCACACATGCCCCTGCCCAAGGGAAGGAGATGCGGGGGTCGGTCTTTGTGCTGCTACCTGCAGGCACGGCCCTCACAGTTCCTGATGACTCCAGTTCCTGGCCAATGGGAGCTGCAGAGTCAGTGCTTGGGTCAGGGACAACATGTGGCGCCATCCCCCCTGGGGGGGGGGCATGGTCAGTGTCAGCCAGCCTTAGTGGTGTGGTGTTGCTGGCATGTCTGTGCACCCCTGGGAGGAATGAGGGCAGCAGATCTCCATGCGCTGCCTGGGGTGGAGGCAGCACATGGATCCACCTCTCCCCACCAGGGGCACACAGAGATGTGCCAGCAGCCGGCCACTTCTGGGAGCGCTGTGGGGCCCCTGGCCATGGAATGCAGGCAACCTGCCTGCCTAAGCCCTGCTGCATTGCTGGCTGGGACTTGGGGGCAGGTTGTCAGATTTGTCCTGCATTTTGGGGGCGCCCCTGTCACCGCACTGTTTGTTTCATAGTAAATCTGCCTCTAAGTTCAGTAAGGGCCTGATAAGACTCCCCTTCTCCAAGAGACTATCACCCATCCTCAAACCTGCCAGTCTCCAGGCAGTACTGAAGAAACCATCATTAGTACCTCCTGTATAACTGCTTGCTAAGCAAGCTATTTGAGAAGCTGGGAAGACAGGCTTCAGTCCCAGCTTGTCAGCCTTCTAGCCTCTTTCAGTCAGGGCTAGAACGTGGTATAGACAGCATTTGGCTCTGACAGCTGACCTGTCTGCAGGCTAGTGTACATCAGTAATCATCCTAATGGACTTGTCACATTTTATACTATTGACTTTCATATAATCTTGTCTTACCTCCAAGAGATTGAAAAGAAACACCCTGAAATATTTCAGCTCTTTTGCTGAAAACCCAGAGAGTTGCTTTGGGCAACTGTTTCTCCACCTCAAACACTCTCACTTCACAAGGTTCAGTCCTCTCCTCACCTTAACATCTCTGAAACCATTGGGAAAGCTGGTGAGAATATGGCATAAAGTGCCATCAGTAAGTAGATTTCACCCAGCTCTGCATCTTTATCAAATGTAAATAATACCATCTCCCAGTAGAACCCTTATCCTGATAAGAGGCATCTCAGTGGATACTGTGATTTATTTAACTGCAGATGCTACTCTAGCTAGACACATTTTGAGTATTAAACTTTCTCAGTGTTCTGTAAAATTTACATTGTTTTATTTCCATTATAGAGGACATGTGGGTGGACATTGGCCTTATAAATTGAAGAGAACCTTTGACACTTCCATTCCTAATTTAAGACACATTTGGTTCTCTCTAATCTCTGGGAGAAAGTGGAATCCACAAAGGGTTGACAACAAGCATGGCAGCTTTGTTTCAAGCATTCGCAGATTCAGTTCTCAGGTTCCTTGTAGCCATAGTACTCACACGCTGAGGTGGAAAGTCCTTGAAGCAGGTCTCATTTCCATCAGGTTGAGCACAGTGGTTCGCTACCTGGATTGATTGGCACCATCTGTCTGCCTTGCATTTCAGGCCCAGTTGTTTACTCTTCTCTGGTTCCTCCAAGACAGTTGCTTTGGGCCCCCTTTGAAAACAAATACTTGTTGACTCAGTTTTTTCCCCTTTAATTTAGCTCCTTTCTATTACTTTCTAGTCTCAGCTTCCCCGGCACAATCACTGCTTTTTTTTTTTTTTCCCCCCCCTCTTCCAGCCTGACTGTCTACCTTCCTTTGTCCTCTTTTGCCTTGGGTGATCAGAACAATTTCCCTGCTTCGGAAGCTTATACTTCCCTCAGCTTGTGATGGTGTTACAAAAAAACAGGAGTTTTTAGATGTTGGCTGTGGCTCTTACTGAATCATAGAAGTATAGGGCTGGGAGGAACCTTGAGAAGTCATCTAGTCCATTTCCCAGTGGGGAGACTGGACCCCTAGACCAGGGGTTCTCAACCTTTTTCTTTCTGAGCCCCCCCCCTCCAACATGCTATAAAACGTCCATGGCTCACCTGTGTCACAACAGCTGATTTTCTGCATATTAAACCCAGGGCCAGTGTTAGGGGGTAGCAAGCAGGGCAATTGCCTGGGGCCTCATGAAGCTAAGCCGCTCAGGCTTCAGCCCCATGCAGTGGGACTTTGGCTTTCTGCCCTAGGCCCCAGTGAGTCTGATGCTGGCCCTGCTTGATGGACCCCTTGAAACCTGCTCACAGCCCCCCAGGGGGCCCTGGACCATCCCTGACAGGTATTTATCTCACCTATTCTTAAAAACCTCCAATGATGGGGATTCCACAAACCTTGTTAACTTATTGCAGTAGTTGCCAAGCCGTATAGTTAGAAAGCTCGTCCTGCTGACTGCCCCCAGAGGTGTCACCCCTCTCCTTTGTATCAATGAGAAGGAAAGATGAAAATGACTGGTTGTGAATGAAAGAGAAGGGAGGGAGTGAAATACTTGGGAAATAAGAAACGAAAAAACCAGAGGCATGTTGCTGTAACAGGTTCTGACTTTTCATTCTGGAAGGGGAGGGGATGTCAGGAGACACAGGAAGGTGGCTTCATTGGGGCAGAATAAAGTAGCAGCATCTTTTCCATCTCACAGCTGCCAAAATCCTCTTTTGTATAGTGCTTTCTGTTTTTTCCCCAGAAACTCAGATGACCACAGCCTGCAGTTAAGCTTTAATTTAGGCCTTCATTCACAGTGCAGTTAGGGTCTAGTCCTCCCTGCAGGTTCCTTTAAAGCCCCCCCCTTTTTTTTTTCCTGTGTGTTTGGGTGCAGCCATTTACCTCTCTCCAGGTGCTATAGACTGGGTGTAGGTCTTCAGCCCCTCCTTTAGGTGTGGCTTTTCTCTCCATTAGGAAGAGAGTTGGCAGGTAGAAGTTAAGAGTGGAATGTTTTGCTGGCTCCAGAAATGTCCTTTTCTCCATCTAACTTGGCTTCTGGTAGCCCCAGAACTGATGTACTAGTTTGCTATTCTAATATAGCTACAGGGAATGGTGATTCTCTAGCTTGTGAGCTAAAGATTCATTGTTTGGACATTGTAGGCAGCCAAATACGCTCCACCAGCTCATTTTGAGAGTCTGGGATCTTCAGCAATCAGTATTGCCAATCCCAAGTGTTAAAAAACCAGGAATTGGGCCTCAAAAGATCATGAGATTTTTTTTAAAAAATAGAATACATTTTGGATCTAGTTTTAGTCTTCTGGGTTTTTTTGAGCCTTCAGGTCAAGTCACATTGTTAAGCTTTTCTCTGCAGCTTTCAAGGTTACACACTTTTTTTTTTTTTTTTTTTTTTTAAATGAAAACAGAGATTCTCACCTAATCACATGAGCTTGGGCTGGGTCTTTAAGAAAAAAAAATCACATATTATGAGACACAATATAATTGTGAGAATTTGCAGCTGTGCTATAGTTCTATGGAGTGGGTGCACTGGGATTCAGTCCCTGTGAGAGTACACTATGTGGTGAGGGTTAGTTCTCTGGATGATTGTTGTACCTTAGAATCTGGTGATAGCAGACAGCATAACTTGTGCAGGAGAGGAGGGGCCCACCATTGATAAGTAAGTAGTAGGTCTTTGCATCCATTTTAATGTATATTTTATTTTAAAATTTCAGATGTTTATTGTTATATTTGAGGAATAGTTGATTGGCCTTCTTGATAGCGTTCACTTTTATCTCTCTTTATAGAGCTGAATACTACCCAGGAGAAATCCTGTTACTACAGATAAATTAGGAAGGGTTCTTCATATGTATGCATAACACAGCATGATGAACTAATGCTAGTTTGGGACAAGAATGCTACTTTGTTGAAGTCTTGGTTTAGGGGTTGTTTCTGGGGCTGATGACTGGGGGCTATTCCACAGTGAAGGAAGGCAAATCTCTGACTACTGGGGGAAGGTGGAGTCCCTGCTTTGGACAGAAAGGTACCTGTTCCCTAAAGGTACTGTAGTCACACTCAGGGCTGCCTGAGAGGGGGACGGCAAGTGGGCAATTTGCCTGGGCCCTGCAGGGGCCCCCATGAAAATATAATATTCCCTAGTATCGCAACTTTTTTTTTATGGAAGGGGCCCCTGAAGTTGCTTTGCCCCAGGCCCCCTGAATCCTCTGGGCAGCCCTGGTCACACTGGGACAGACAGAAAAATCTGGAGACCAGGAGTGATAATTGCAGGGAACTGATGATGACAATACCTCTTATAGCTCCTCTTGCTCTTTTCTAAACCACCTAGTTCCATGACCTGTTAGTCTCTCCTTATCTGGACTCGCCTGCTCTCTACAATATCTCAGATTGGTTCTGTTGCCCTTTTCCACTCCTCTCCTACCCTGCTCTGTCTTTCTGAGATACGGTGGCCAAAAATTAACTTGGCATTTAAGATGCAGAATGATTTATGATGTATTTTCTGCATTGTAGTCTCCTTAATATAGCCTAATACTCAATTCCCTCCCCACTCTCCCCAATGCGCGCTCTCAGCTTAGGAACCATTCAGATTTTAAAGGGTATGGTACCTTCCTGAAGGCTGTTTTATCATCGTATTAGTTAAGGCTTAGTGACTCCTGAGAGCTGATGGAAGAGTGCCATTTTTAAGTACTTGCCTAT
Organism: Chelonoidis abingdonii; assembly: GCF_003597395.2. Classification (NCBI taxonomy): domain Eukaryota; kingdom Metazoa; phylum Chordata; order Testudines; family Testudinidae; genus Chelonoidis; species Chelonoidis abingdonii. Next base: position 88,178,848 of record NC_133770.1, on the reverse strand, counting down.
AACTGATGCATTAAAAATGCAAATGGGATGTGATTTACCACTCATGGATTCCCTGGAGCTGGCAAAAGCGGGAGTCCTTGATGTATGGTGCTCTTTTAATTAAAAACGCTAAAGGGACACAAAGATTTCTCATCACAGTGGGATTTGGGGATAAGGTTGCCCATGTGTCATGAGCCAGAAAGCACACTGTAAAACAAAGAAGGGTCCAGTCGGTTTCTCAGTTTTCGCACACGGTCTCCTGTCAGTAAAAGCTGGTGTTCAGCATGGAGCCTTCATCAGAGCTTTCTGAATTGGCACTGCCAGGTAAAGGTCGAAATGCTGTGTTTGGCAGTCAGTGCCATACCTGTGGAGGCCTAGCAGGGCGAGCGCTGGACTGGGAGTTAGCAACCTGGGTTCTATTGCCAGAGCTTCTATTGGCCTGCTGTAGGCAAGCCACTCACCTTCTGTCCCTCAGTTTACCCTTCTGTAAATTAGGGATAATGATGTTAACTTCCTTTGTAAAACCCTTTGAGATCTACTGATAAAAAGCCATATAAGAGCTATATATATATATATAAAAAAAAAAAAAATTCCCCTCTCACCCCTATGGGTGGTATGTGTCTTCCTCAACCTCGGGTCCTCTACCAGAGGCCTGGGAGTTTGAGGGTTCTGCGCAGTATCTTAGCTGTTCCTAGCACTGCACTCTTCTGGACAGAGAGCTCTGATGTT
>NC_133770.1:88164679-88177645 GCF_003597395.2 Chelonoidis abingdonii | reverse complement strand
TCTCTGCACAGTCTGCACCTTGGGTCCTCTCTAGTGTGGTAGACCCCTGCTTCAATGGATCTGGTGCTCAGTGCCTGTTCCTGTGCTGCTATGATCAGAGCCTCAGTGCTGTCTTTTAGTCCAGCCCTTTCCAGCCACTGGTAGGATTTCCCAATGTCAGCCACCTCGTCATGTCTTGACGAGACAAGAGATAGATATATATATATATATATATATTTTTTTTTTTTTCTGTATTGTGAGGGGAGTATATTTGAGGAATGTGTCCAAGACTATTCTTCTTTGAAAAAATCACTTCTCTGGTACTCTTTCCCCCCGTTCCATTTGTTTCTTTCTATTCTCTCTCTTTCTCTTCCTGAAAAGTCCTGTAGCAGGCCTTCCTGCTGCAGCTCTCCAGACTCTAGGGAGCTGATGTACTTGTCCTCACTCGTTTTGTACGCCATACACTGCTCCTATAGGAGAAGGAAAACCTGCCACACCAGTGAAGTCTCTCAAACATAGGAGACAGGAATCTAGGGCTTTAAAGTGTTGCTTTAAAAAAATTCTCCCTACACCCAAGTTCTTTACAGACCCTGAATAGGCTCAACTTCTTTGCTCTCAGTGGCCTCTATGTGCTAATTATCAACAGCTCCATACACGTGTCCAGCTGTCTCCTGATTTCAGCACTTGGAGGGGGCTCTTACAGTGTGTGAGCTCAGAGTATCTGAGCAAGATCTCTAGCTAAGCAGAAGTACCTGGGATGATCATCAGGGGCAGGGACCATGGAGATGGGGTGGTGGCAAAAGGGCAGTTTGTCCCAGGCCTGTCATTTGAGAATGCCCCCAAACTAAGTGGTGGTGTAAGCTGTCACAAAGGAGTTGCAGCACCTAGTTTGGCCTGAACACTTCTTTATTGTGATGGTGGGTGGCCAGGCCAAATATGAGAGAGTGGCAGGGTGACCTGGTGTGCAGGATTGCAACTCTACTCAGGTTTGGCCCGGTAGTCCCTCCGTCCCCAGCCAGACCAAATTTGAGTGATTGGTGCTACGACCTCTCCCCCATTCCAGGTTGCAACTCCTGGAACCAGTCCCAGCTCCACAGCCCCCTACCTTGCCAGGACATGAGTCACCACCATGGGGAGAGCTTTCTAACACACACCCCTTTCTTGGCCTCCCCTCAGTGGGGAGTGGGGGGGAGCACCTCCATAACCTTTGTGCGGTTCTGTCTGCAGCCTAGAAAGGAGCCGTGCAACATGCAAACAGTTTTTGTTCCTCCTGAGTACAGTAGACGGTCTCCTTAGAGATGTGTTCAGCTGCAGCCCGATAACTCGGGTAGCTGGTGAATAGCCCTCCCTGCCAGCTTTCATTAGAAATACAGTGTAAGCCCTTTCTTGTCCTTGGTAGCCTCTTTAATGTGTGTGTGTGGGGGGGGAACTCATTTATTTTAAATATGTTTTGTTTTAAAAGGCTGCAGTTGTACACATCTTATTTTCAGCTCTAAGGGTGAGGCCCAAATGCCTTTGGAAATAGATATTATTGTGCTATCTATGATGGTTCGTGAAGACAGATGTCTTAGTGCTGGCTCTCTTCCAGCTACAATTAACCCACGGAAGAGACCAATTCTAAACACATTTAGTAAATGAGCCGTGACTAAGAGGAGTAGAGGCTGCAGTGGGCCAGGCTGGGTCTATATTTGGAAGCTAGATATTCAAGCAACATCCACTTGCTGCAGGAAGCTGTGTTTGTGGCTTAGTTCTGCATTGATTCAGAAGGAGAAGTACCTGCTGAGAACATCCCAGCATAGTGCTAGGGCACTGGTTCCCAGACATTAACAACCTGTGAACCCCTTTCACTAAAATGTCAAGTCTCATGAACTCCCTCCTTTACTTGAGTATAAATTATAAAAGCAGTGATCTTGGAAATATGTCATAAAACAAATTTTATGATTACACTTTATTTATCGTTACAGTATTTTTATTACATTATGAAAACAGCAACACTCTTCCAAGATCTCACTTTTGTACCTTATATCACTTTGAATACACCTATCTAAGACAAGGCTCCTGTGTTTCTTCAAGGAGCATCAGATATGAAACAGCGTGAAGGTATTTAAGAAGCCAACTCAGAGTTCCTTCTACACAGGCTTTCAGGTCCTGAGCAGTCCAGGCAAACAATGCACGTTACAACAAAGCCTAAACTTCTTCTTCATAATAATTTTAAAAACAATGCTAGCTGCCTATTTAATATTAAAAACAGCAAAAAATTTCTACCTCCCTTTCCATTTCTTATAAGGAGTCTTGAAGTTTAAATCTCCTCAGTGTGATAGATATGCTTGCTTTGATCTTCTTAGCTCTTGGAAGTCCAGGGGCTCTGGGCTGCTGGCCCTGTGCTGCCCAGGATCCCCAGGGACAGCTTTGTCTGCCATTCAGGATTTTTTTCCTGAGAACCTGCTGTAACATTTGGCAAACCCCCAGGGGTTAATGAACCCCAGTTTGGGAACCACTGTGCTGGGTGATACTGTGATGCTGGTGAAGGATGTTTTTAGGGAGAAATGTAAAATTGGAGGGCCTGTCTCTGAGAATTCTTTAAAGATGCTGTGGTACTTCCTGTTAGAGTTGTGGGGTTAACTCTTCTGTCCTGGCAAAATTCGACACTGGGTAACTTTATTCTGCCTACCTGAAATTCCCCTGCATTTCCAGTTCAGTATGGCTTTCTTTTTCTGGTCTGAAGTACATTGTAATGGTGCTTCGTGGTGGTATGCAACTGCTGTGTTCCACCCCAGAAGTGGCATTGTTTGGCTTACCTTTAAATTTTGGTTCTGTGATGGAAGAGAAACTCTTCAGTAGTTCTTTATAGTAAATATTGTAAAAAGTGTGAATAGGATAGGGAGATATAAACTTCTGAAATTGTCCTAGTTATTGTGGGGCTCCCCCAGAAAGGAGTAGAACATTTGTTTTGCCCTCTTTGCTTAGCATCTTAATTAGGATTAAGGCAGCACACAGAAGCATTGAGCACGAGTGCCCTTTAACAGCTTTCCATCACTGCACCGTGCTACAGGCACTGATCCTCCAAGACTTTAGTCTTGCAGACAGTCCCATGGACTCCACTGGTTCTACCCAGGTAAGTGTTTCAGGATCAGGCCCTTATATAGTACGCAGTGAAGGGAAATGGAGACTAGCAGTCAGCTCCCAAGCAGCCTGTAAGATCCCCTGCTTATGGTCAAGCATTTTCTCAGGCACTCCGTGGAGGATGCCCTGTAATTCATCTCTAACTCCTTCCCAAAGGCATAACAGCATTCCCTCCAAAGAGGAGAAGCACCTGCATTGAGCCAGCACTAAAACATGGCAATATGTTCTGTACACTCTATTCAGAAGGGCATGGTTTCCCCTGGCCTTCCCATCACCTATTCATCTGAACAGAGCTTTGTACTCTTTCTCCCTCCTATGTGATACTGGGGTATCTGTGACTCTCCACTTGTAAAAGCATAACCAGTTAAATCCATTGATTAACATAACTTGGGTGGGGGGCTTTGCTGAAATGCTTTGTGTGGCTATTGTAAGTACACGTGGAAATATTGTCTAGTAGTGGTTAAAGTATGAGCTAGTGATGAGAGCGCTGCCAAATCATTCCCAGCTCTGTTTCAGGCTTGCTTGGTGATCTTGGGAAAGCTGCTTATAGATTTGTTTCCTAATCTGTAAAAGTAGTCTTATTAAATCAGTAAGAATTTTGCTTGAGTAAGGACTGGGATTTGGCCCACTTGGTCTTGAATTTCAGCTCTCACTGCTTTGCATTATTTTTTTTATCAGATAAACCGTCATGTTTAACATGTAGTACTGTATATGGTCCACCTGGAAATTCTGTGCACCATTTCTAAATGTTCCTAAGACAAGCTGTCAGATGAGCCTCCTCATGAGCATTGTTCAGTGGAAAGGACGGTGCTTCTGAACTCCTCTGATTGAATTATCTGTATAATCTATGAGGCTTGAACACCAAAGCAAATACATGTGGTCCCAAACCCTGGCATTCTGCCAAGATGCTGGTCTAAAGATTCAGTATCTGTAGCTTTATTGAGATCTGCCTGCCAGCTAGAAGTCAATTGCAATCTGTAGGGCACTGCAAACTGTGCTATTGTCAAGACATTGCTAACAGCTAACCTTTCACTGATGAGTAATCGTGTTTCACAACACTAACATACATTGTTTATGTTCAGCAGTTGAAGCATACTTCCTTAGTGCTGTATACTATGGTGCCTGTGTCCTATCCCTGAATGCTAATCATCCCAGAAGGAGAGAGAATGATAATAGCTCCAATCTGTGTGCCAGTAGCTCATTCTTATCCCATGCTCTCTTCATCAGCACAATAGTGCACATTGGTTTATTAAAAAACACTCTACTTTGTTGTTCTGAGACTTCAGGGCACCAAATCTTTTTATGGCACTAAATCTTTTTATGTCCCCAAGACACTACTGTGAGATCTTTCTATTTTTAATTCAAACTGTTCTTGTTTTCAGAATTCTGCTCAGGTAAGTTTCTTGTCCTGAAATGTATTTGGCTTATATTGTGTAAGATTCATCCTCAAACAATTTAGTTCATTTATTTATTCTTATTGATTATTTGCATTCTGATAGCACCCACAGGCTTCAACCAAGATCAGAGACCCATTGTGCTAGGCTCCTTATATGCACTTGACGTAAGAGACAGTTAATGCCCCAAAGAAAGAATTTTGTCCTCTTTTCTTTTATAAAATTACCCTTGTTGCCTGATCTTCCACCTATGTGGCCACTAGTAACTGGCAGAAAGGATCTAATGCTAAATCAGTTTAGAAAAATTCTACTTGTCTATCCACCCAGGTGAGAAATATCTCTTCCCTCCATCACCACCTCCATGGGTAAGTTGTGTGTTAGGTTTTTCATCATTACTATCAATCATACCGAAGGTTGGTGACTAGAGTTGTGGGATGATTTTTCTAAGGTGCTGAGCATCTGCAGCTCCTCTCAGAAAATCATGACTGTATTGCAAGGCTGCATTAAAAGATCCTAATTTATACATGCATATCTTGAAATCAGAAGGGACAGTCTTCCTCTACCTTCATGGCTCTTCATTTACTTTCAGATTTCCTCTCTTTTTTTTTTTTTCTTTTTGTGAGCATAGCCTGTTTAAAAATGTGTGTGCTGCAGCATTAGAGCATAACACCAGTTGATTGCCATAGGTGAGACATTCTTACACATCATGACCAGTAGAGGGCAGTGGTACAAACACTATCTTCCCACAATGTATGCATGTATTTTATTAGAACTGGTAGGAAATCAGCTTTTTTTAACAACAACAAAAATTCTGCAATCTTTCATCAGAAAACTGACATATTTCCCGACCAATACTAATACATTAAAGGATAAATACATTAAAGATTGTGAAGTGTATTGAGATTTATTAATGAAAAGAAAAATATAAGATCCAGGTATTTTATTAGATACCTGCATGATTCACGCAGTTAAATAATCTTAAGGTGCAGTGTCTATAGAAGATACAATTTAGTAAAAATGCAAACATGTTTTGGTGTAGCACCTTTTACTGGAATATCCTTGTTTGTAGCCCTCAGAAATAAGATTTCCATTCTTCTTTTTTGGGAACTCTGCTTCCCTTACTCCCAAAAAAGGTGTGTTCAAGCAATATGATCAGTGTATTTTTTTTTCTGTCCAATATTTTAATATAAACATCCCAAGAGCTACAACATGTCTGTGTATTGCTGTATTAGTGCAATCTCCTTGCCCTTTTATATTCAGGTAGCATTTACATTTTTTATGAAGTTTGGGTATATCAATGTGCTCCATTTACTGTATAAAATGTTTTATTATAAAAGCGATTGCTCTCTGACTGGATGTTTATGGCCCCTAGTATATACTTTATGAATCAGTTATATAGCCCTTCATATACTGAAGACCATAAACATCTACTTAGACAGTGAATTATTTACTACACATACCATAAAAATAACCTCTCATCTGTGAAGCGCTCCTTAATTAGAACAATGACGTGTTTGTGTAAAGGTATTAATAAGCAGCATAGCTTTGTGGGGAAAACATGCCTATTTAGCATGCTTCAGAAGCAGTCATTTCCCAATAAAATGTGCTAATAGCCTACTCAGCCCTACTGCATTTTAATTAAGGTCTAGCTATCACTTACTTCGCTGCACTTTCAGCATACCTGATCTTTGGTGCTTGGTTATTTTTCACCAACCTACAGACAGGCCAGATGGTGGAGCTGTCTAGCCAAATCTATATCTTTTTCCTTTTTAGTTCAGCTCAGTTGCTTTCCACCCACCCCTGCTATCTGCCTGAAGAGATCTAATTTAGCATTGGCATCTTCTTTGAGAACTGTTCTGTTGATACCTAGCTCCTTTGAAAAACCCACTCTAACCGTTACTCCTTCTGAGCCTGCTTCAAGCCTCCAAAAGTTGTCATGGTTTGTAACCCCTGTATCCTGCAGCTATTTCCTAGTAAGTTCCTCCTCCTCCCCCCACCCATACCAAAAAATATAACTATTACAGGCCCAGTTCAAGTCTTTCCAATAATCTCTCTCTCTCTCAAGCCCTATAATTGACTTTCAGACGTGTATTGAATTCCAGCCTGCTATGCTTACCATTCATTTCCCAGGGAAAGCATTTCATTATTAATAATAACTCATTATAATAATGCATAAGGCTCCAAACAGGGATTGAGGTCCCATTGTGCCAGGCCCTTACAAACATATACAGAAAGAGTTTGCAAGCTGGTCACACTTGCTGCTGCTTGACTAGATGAAAAGTGACTCTCTCTCTTCATTCCCAGTGATTACCTTTTTAACCTGTAGTTTTTAATACCTAAATCTCTTGCCTTCCTGTCATCCATAATCAGTTTCCCCTTGCTAACCCCATCCTTCAATTGCTCCTTTTCAATTTCCTCACCAGACCTCAGCATTAGGGCTTTTGTAATCATGACACCTTTATTTTCAGTAATTTCTGAGGTCTCTCATCTACTGGCTTGTATTTAACGCTGTAAAGCATCTAGGGTTACAGCTTGTATACAAGTAAAATATAAACTGTTTTATAAAAATAGAAAAATAATTCTTTAGGGCCCCTTGAATGTAATGATGAAGAGATTTCTGTCTCCATTAAGCACAGAGGCTTTAGGCCACTCCCCACAGTTTGAAAACAATTGCCTCTTGCCAGGAGCCAGGGCATCTAAAGCTGATGGGTTCTGCTCAGCCCACTCAGGCCCCTGACTCTGCACTGTGGGAGCTGGGGTGCTGGCTGGCTTCCCAGCAGCCCTCCCTGTTTTGCTCCCTGATCCAGGCCACCTCTGCAGGGCAGGGTACCCCTCAGGCAGGGTGGTTGGCACAGCTCTGAGCTGCGACCCTGATGTGCTCTTGCCTTTTCCATGAGGCACTCGTTGCTGCTGTGGAACAGCAGCAGAGCCATGAGCACCAGGGCAGTGGCAATTGAGTGCCTTGGGAGCATCTCATGGCAGCCAGGCTCCGTTGGCAGGGGCCAGCTCCAGGGAGCCTTGCCAGTTGGTGACAGGCTCCTTCAGGGAAGAGGCAAGAGCGTGACGGGGCACAGTTCAGAGCTGTGCCACGAGCCCTGCTTGAAGAGTGCCCGATCATGCAGAGGCGGCCTGGTTCAGGGCACAGGGTAGGGAGGCCTGCCGGGCAGCCAACCAGCACTCCGGCTCCCACAGCGCAGAAAGCCAGGGGCATATGTGTGATATATATATATTACATATGTGCACCCACACACACGTAGACACTTTCATAAATAAAGATCTAGATGTGTATGAAATTAAACACATTTGAGCCCAAGAAGGGATTGAGGGAGAAAGTTTAAATGAGCTAAAGAAAGAAGAGTATTTTTTCCTTTTCTTCTTCTCTAACTGATCATTACCTTCCCCAATTTGTGTTTGTCCACTCACATAAAATATTTCCAGAAGTTTCTGAAATGTGTCAGATCATTGTTCAGGTGCTGGATCAGCACCTCAAAAGAAGCAGTTTCTTCCATGTACTGGACCCAATCTCTTATTTTGGTGGAGTCAGATCATGCTACCTACAACAACCTCTCTGCATGAGACCTAATGCAAACCATTTTTTTTTTTTTTTTTTTGGCTGAACATGGCATATCATCTTATGGGGAATCTTGGCTACAAGTGATGCATAATGTGACTGCACACAGTGGGCAGCACAAAAGTTTTAGAGGAAACCTTCACCACCATTTCATCTTATTCTAATTGGCAGAAAGAAGAGTAGGGAGAAAGTTGGTTTGTGAGACTGAAAACTAATGGGGGTAAGAGGAGATCTGTAAACAAATAAAACCCTACAGATATTAGGGCATTATAGGGCATAAGGTTGGGTTGACATGTTTTATTTACAGTACATCTGTTTAATTTAAATATTTCAGACCACATTATTGGAAGAGGCTGAATAGCAGAGATTAGAGTGTGATCTAGAAAAACTTGAGTCATGTGGCTCTGCCTTTTGACTAAGAAATAGTGAATGTTGTTAGCTATCTATTTATGACAGTATATATTTAAGGGTTAATGTTTCTTTTACCTGTAAAGGGTTAACAAAGGGAACCAAAGACCTGACAAGAGGACCAATCAGGAAACTGGATTTTTTAAAAAGCTTAAGGGAGGGAATTTGTGGGTCGTCTTTGTCTTGGGTCAGAGTCTTTTGTCTGTCTCTCAGCTATGAGAAGGTTCTTTCTATCTCTAATCTTCTGTTTCAAATTGTAAGTACAGGTAGAAAAACAATATAGGCTTTTATGTTGTTTTGGTTGTATTTACATGTCTGTAACTTGCTGGAATGTTTCAAATTGGATATCTTTTTGAATCAGACTGTTTATTCATTTTTTTTCTTTTGAGCAATTGATCCTGTATTATTGTCATCTTGATACAGAGAAATTTTGAGGTCTTTTTTTCTTTCTTTTTATATAAAGTTTTCTTTTTAAGACTTGGTTGAGTTTTTCTCTCTGGGTAGGCTAAGGAACAAGGGGAGGGAATTCTCTTTGTGTTAGATCTACGGAGGATAAGCTCTGCAGCACCTCAAACTCACGTCTGCCCGCTTTGTTGTATTTCAGCCATTTACACGTCTAGAGAGGAGCTATTACCCCCCCAAGCCCCAAGCGGCGCCCCCCCCCTTTTTTATTCTTAATTAAAGGTGGAAGATTCTAGTACTTCCAACTGGGGCACTCAGCTGCAATTCTGCTAACTTTTTCTTTGGCAAGAGAGATGCCTGGACATCTTTCTGGAAGTCTTGCTCCATGGCAGGGACTCAGTCCTTCCCCCTTGATTTGATAGGCCTAAATCCATTATTTTTTCAGAATGCTTGATTACATAGGCAAGGGAAGTCGCAAAAAGCAGTTGAGTAAGTTTTGCATCCCCATATACATCATGTGGGGACAGATACGGTCTCCTCAAGACTGTGTCTTTCTTCGGAATTGGGAGGTGCTTGCTGAAAATTGTATCTTAATTGCTCGATCTTTTGTGAAGCAGTTGCTCTGATGCAGTGTTGATTAAAATCTTCTCACCCCTTGTACACACCACAATGCAAAGCGGCATGGTTGAGCCTTTCTAATGCACAAGGTCTGCAGAGATAACCAATTAGCTAAGTGAGAAGTAAACACCAAAGAAATGCTGTTGCAGCTGCCCACTGTGCCTTCCTTTAGTCGAGAGGAAAAGGCTTCTTCATAACATCTAAACTCTACATATGATCCAGTTAAGATCAAAACAATTTTGAATTCTTCGACCTTATGGACCTAATTCCTGTTTCCACCAGTCAAGAGGAATCGGTCACATTTTTTCAGGTGTGTATTTAGCAGACATGCAATCGCCTCCTAATCTGCATTAGGATGTTTTTAGGGCGGTGATTGTTAGCCGATTTTCGTCCAACCTGAGTTCCTCTTGGGTATTATCATACCTCAAATGGACAGCACCACAGGGAAAAAGATGAATTAAGTTCATCCCGCCTTAGTATGAAAGCCCTTTGACGTATAAGGAGATTGAAAGACATGAGGAGGGATGGCGAGGTATGATTTGGTTCCACGTTTTGGATATAGTTTTTAGGTTGACCCACTGGTAGCAGACGCACGCTGTCACATGTTAAAATGTGTGCAATATTATGTCTCCCGTTTTGCAAAGCATAAAATAAACTTCAAATTAAAAATCTTGTTCCTTTGACATCAAGGAGCTTGTTTTGTCCTACACACAGGGACTGAACTTTCCTCCAACATTCAAATTGCGTAGAAGTAACTCCACTTTCCTGCCGATTATGCTTGTTTGCTTTGGGAGGATGGGTTCTCCATTCCTAGCACCAATCACAATGTTATCTATTGTTATGCGTGTTGCCAACACCCTGGATATGTTGCATCTCTCTCATATTAAACAAAATCTTGATTTGGCCGATATTCTCATGTTATGTGGTCAGAGAATTCACTTTGCTGAAATATAGGAACAGTCACATATAGATAGATACTAAATGTTTTGAATTTCACTTGTGCAATTTTTTATCATTGACTAATAAATCACACAGACCCAAATGTCCCTTGGAAAATCACCTCCTCTAGTGTCACCGTTTGCCCTTTTATTTCCATTGGAATGCAGCTGGTCACTTAGTTTCCAGCTAGGAAACAATGGCATTATTCATAGAGGAAACCCCCACCCACTGCATTCCAAGAGGTTTTGGTTAGTTTCATAGTACTGATTAAGGTGAGGCTGGAGACAGGGCAAGCAGAGTCGAGGAAAATTTGCCAACAATGTTGATGTTTTTTTGTTTTTCCAAAGTCCTTTCTGACATTCAGCATTGACGCAGGCTTGTTGTGCAAATGAAAATGCAATCAAGCTGACACGTTTGCTATGGTTGGGATAGTGATGATGCAGTGGGAGTATCTGGCAATCACCAGACCCTGAGCTTTTTTCCTGGTTAGGTGACGCTTCACGGGAGGCTTGGATGGTTTGCTTTTTCAACTAAATACGCTAGGCGAGGCAGATCAGTGTTGGATTCTTAGTCAAGTCATTTGTTTGCTCTAGATATTAAAATTGGCGCTACATTAATATCCAATGTCTGTCGTAGAGGATCGTAATGTTATTATTGTATTATACCTCCAAGTGGACTCTTCCCTAAGTGGCAAGGTGATGTAAATAAATTATTGTTGTTCAATAATTGGTTATTTTTAAAAGGCCTTCACAATGGGAGTTGACTACAATGGCAGTTTAGAATCAGATTAAGAGACTGCTTGCGTTATAGCAGTCACTGAAAGCTAATGCATTCGTCGAACCTTGAGGCTTCTGAGTTAAAGATATTGATCAGTAGTAGATTCGCCAACTAAAGAATTATTAATGTGAATAGTGCTTTAGAAAATGAGAATGCTTTGTACTGCTCTTATTAAAAGGGTTGTAGTGGCCTGCTCAGAAAAAGACTCGACATGGGTGGTTATTCGACTTCAGCTTGAGTGCTCCTCTAAAACCACTCAGGTCTGTCAGACTGGGCTGACACTCAGGTTCAGCCTTCTCTTATATTGTCATATTTAACAGCGTTGGAGACAAAAGTTGCGGGCCAGCGGGAAGGACTTTGCTTGCGTGAAGACCTTTAGAAAAAGAAGAAAAAAAACTTTTCTCCATATTTAATTTGTTGGGCTTTAATACAAGCCCTCGGTTTGTCATGCCACTTCCTTTCTCTTATCAAGATTTTCCCCATGGTAGCTAGTGGTCACTAAAATACTCTTCGTAAGAAGTCTAGACAGACTACCCTTGTTGCAGTGCGTTTGAATTCTGCATTGGGTCTTATAGATCAACATCGCTATCACTTCTAGGAGCAAATAATTGCGCTGTCGTGGGAGAAGAGAGATGGAGCGCTTTGCTTACTAAACGAGGAAAAATTGAATAATTACATGCATGGGGGGGTGAGGAAACTTGCCCCAATTAAAATGGAACTCCCTGCTGGCAGTGTAAGATGGAAGATTCAGGAAGGAGGAGGAGGGAAAAATAAATGTACTCAGTGTGAATCTATCACAGACAGATATATATAGGGCGATGCACAAGAGCGGACCTCCAATCTTGCTGTGCACGTATTGGTCCTGTTGGACTACAATTAAAATTCAAATGGAGGTCTTATTGCTCTGCTTACCTTACTGATCAGGTCAAATAACTTATGACTTTTCACAGTCCAACCCTCCACCCCCTGAATTTCTAGCACTCTGTTCTCCCCTCTCCACACCCCGCAACCTCTCCTTCCCCCTCTCCTGCACGTCCCCCAGTGGGGGGACTGTGGGCGATGGAGAAAGGAGAGCCGGGTGCAATTGGGGGTTGAAGAGGCGGAGGTGGTGTGGCTTGAAGGAAGAGTGCTAGCATCCATGGCTTTGATCATTGGCTGCATTCCCGGGCAGAGCATTCCTGCAAGCTCCCCGGCCCTGGTCCCCTCCCCCTGGACTGAAAAGGCTTCAGGAAATTCTCTCTAACTATGGTCACCTTTTCTTTTTCCCTGTTTATATACTTTACCCCGTTTTCACCCTCTACCAGGGCCCCGGACTCGTTATTCCCAACATTTGTATATATCATAAGGCCTCTTCAAATCTGGCCCTTAAGCGTCAAAATTGTGCGGTGCCTTAGCATTGGGAACCTCCAAGCTTTAATTACACGCTTGGAATTCTTTATCTCGCTGCCAACCAGAACAGCCCCTGAGAATTTACAGCACTTGCTCACCTCTGGCCCCCAACTTTCCCTAGGAGGACCCAAGAACCCAGCAGCTCGAGTCTTACTGCGGAAGGAACACATACCCACTTCCCTTCCACCTCCCTCTCCCACCCAGACTTTCCTCTACTGGGCATTAAACCTGAGAGTATTGATGCAATCTCTTTACATCACAATACAAGAGCATATACTCTCTATTTCCACAAAGAGACAAACCCCCAAATTACAAGGAAACAAGAAATGATTCTCTCTCTTTCCCCCTCCCACCAATGTCCCGGTT
>NC_133770.1:88038306-88164654 GCF_003597395.2 Chelonoidis abingdonii | reverse complement strand
ATTCAAGGAGTTTAAGTATAGTAATCTTCCAGCATAACCCACAGAGGGGAAGCCTGGGGAGGAAGTAAAGAGAAGACAAGGGGAGGAGGGTTATTTCCCTTTGTGGTAAGACTCAGGGCATCTGAGTCTTGGGGTCCCCCAGGGAAGGTTTTGGGGAGACCAGAGTGAGGCAGGTGCTGTAATTCCTGTCTGGTGGCAGCGAGATAAGATCCAAGCTGGTAATTAAGCTTGGAGGTTCATGCTAGGCACCCACATTTTGGACGCTAAGGTCCAGATTTGGGAAAGAGGCTTATGATATATACAAATGTGGAATAACGAGTCGGGGCCTGTAGATGAAAACGGGGTAATATATAAACCAGGGACAAAAGAAAAGGTGGACATAGTTAGAGAGAATTTCCTGAAGCTTTCAGTCCAGAGACCAGCCAGCATTGCAGGATGCTCTGCCCGGGGAATGCAGCATGAATCAAAGCCATGGATGCTAGCACTCTTTCAAGCACTGTTTCAACCACCCATTGACTGCTCTTTCTCATGCCAGTCACTACTCAGAAGGAATAGAGTTGCTCTGAAGGGACAGAGTCTAGAAATTCAGTGAAGTTGACTGTGAAGGTCTAAGTTTGACCTGCATCAGTGGTAGCAGAGCATAAGACTCCATTTGATTTATTGTAGTCCACAGGACAAATACTGTGCCAGCAAGATTGGAGTCGCTCTTGTGCACGCCCTCATATATTCTGTCTGTGTGTCTCACTTGAGTACATTTATTTTCTCCTCCTCCTCCTCCTCCTGATCTTCCACTTACACTGCCAGCAGTGAGTTCCATTTTATTGGGGCAGTTTCTCACCCAGGCAGAAATACATTTTTCTCTTAGTAAGCAAAGCAGCTCATCTCTCTCTCCCACCGAAAAGCGGCATGTTGCTCTCTAGAATGTGATAGCATGTTCATCCCAATGCAGATTCAGCTGAACAAGGGTGGTCTCAAGCTCAAAGATTTTGTGACCAGCTAGCTCACCATGGGGAAATCTTGATAAGGAAAGGAAGTGGCATGGACACCAGGGTCTTGATTTAAAGCCCACTTAAGTAAATGGAGAAATTTTTTTTTTCTTTTTTCTAAGGTTCAGGCAAATTCCTTCCCGCGGCACTTTTCTCCAAGCGCTGGAAATATGACATATTAAGAGAAGGCTTGAACTCCTGAGTGTTCAGCCCAGTTCTGCAGACCTGAGTGGTTTAGAGGAGCACTTCAGCTAAGGTCTGAATAACCATCCCAATGTCTGAGTGCTTTTCTGAGTCAGGCCACTAACCCTTTTAATAAGAGCAGTTACAAAGCATTTCATCATTTTCAAAGCACCTGATTCACATTAACTAATTAATTTTTTGAGGTTTGCCGATCACTAATTGATCAATATCTTTAGCTCAGAGCCTCAAGGTTGTACGAGATGCATTAGCTGTTCAGTGACTGCAGCAACGCAAGCAGTCTCTTAATCTGATTCTAAACTGGGCCATTTATTTCATCTCCCCATTTGGAAAGGCCTTTTAAAAATAACCAAGTTTATTGAACAAAAAATAATTTATTTTTACATCTACTTGCCATTTAGGCAAATGCCACTTGGAGGTTAAACAATAAATAATTAGATCCTTCTGCAGAATTTGGATTAGTCCCCATTTTTATATTCTTAGTGATGGCAACAAATGCTTGACTAAGAATCCAACACTGATTCCTTCCCCCTGCCTTGGTATTTTGTTGAAAAAGCAAATCCATCCCAAGCCTCCTCTGAAGCTCACTCTATGCAGGAAAAAAAGCTCAGTGGTCTGTGTCCAGATAGCTCCCACTGCATCTCACTTTCCCAACCAATTAGGAAAACTTTCAGCATTTGAATTTTGCATGTTCACTTTTGCCAACAGCTCTCAATGCTGAATTCAGAAAGGACTTTGGAAAAACAAAAAAACATCAACATTTGTTGGCATTTTTCTCCTCCTTGTCCCTTGCTTCCAGCCTTCCTTTAATCAGTCTATTGAACTACCAAACCTCTGAATGCAGTGGGGTGGGGGTTGCACTGCAGAAAATGCTTGTTTCCTAGCTGAACTAGAGTGACCACTCGCATTCCAAGGAAATAAAAGGGCAACTGTGTGACACGTATGAGGAGAGTTGATTTTTCCAGGGACATTTGTCTGTGTGATTTTTTTTTATTCATGATAAAAATTGCACATAGTGAGAATTCAAACATTTAGTATCATCTAGTGTACTTTGTCCCATATTTCAGCAAAGTGAATTCTCTGACCATTAACATGAGATATTCGGCTCAAAATAAAGGATTTTGTTTAAATATGGATGAGATGCACATTACCGTGTGTGTGCACACGCATACAATAGATATTACATTTGTGATTGGTGCTGTGATATGAAGACCCCACTTCTCCAAAGCAGACAAGCATAATCGGAGAATAAGTGGGAGGTTACTTCTATGCCATATTTTGGAATTGCTTTGGAGGAAAGGTCTCAGTCCTGTGGTGAGGACTAAACAATCTCCTTTGATGGTCAGAAAGGACAAGATTTTAATTTTGAAGTTATTTTATGCTTTGCAAGAAGGGAGACATAAGTATTGCACACATTTTAAACATTGACAGCGTGGCGTCTGCTAGCCTATGGCAACCTAAAACACTTATTCAAAACGGTGAACCAAATTCATCCCTCGCCATCCCGTCCTCAATCTTTCAATCTTCCTTATACGTCAAAGGGGGCTTCTACTAAAGGGGGATTGAGACATTAATTCATCTTTTTCCCTTTGTGGGTCGTCTGTATTGAGAGTTGATAATACCCAAGAGGAACTCAGGTTTTGGACTGAAAATCAGGCTAACAAATCACCCCTAAAACATCCTAATTCAGATTAGGTAGGCTGATTGCATGTCTGCTAAATACACCTTGAAAAATGTGACCGATTCCTCCTGTGGACTTTGGTGGAAACAGAATTAGGTCCATAAGGTTCAGAATTCAATTTTGTTTGATCCTTAACTGGATCATATGTGAGAGATTTAGATGTTTATGATTGAGCCTTTCTTCTTCTGACTAAAGAGCACAGTGGCAGCTGCAACAGGCATTTTCTTTTGGTTCTATTCTGCACTTAGCTAATTGGGTATCTCTGCAGACTTTGTGCAGTAGGAAAGGCTCACCATGCTGCTTTGCGATTGGTGGTGTTGTGACAATGGGGTGAGAAGATTTTTAATCAACACTCTATCAGAGCAACTTGCTTCAAAAAGCATCGAGCAAGTTAGAGATACAATTTTCAGCAAGCAGCCTCCCAATTCCTAGAGAAAGACACAGTGCTGTTGGGAGACCGTAATCTGTCCGCCATCATGATGTATTTGGGGATGGCAAAACTTACTCACTTGCTTTTTGCGACTCTTTGCCTTAGATAATCAGCATTTCTGAAAAATAATGGATTTGCTATTCCATCAGGAGACTGTCCCTGCCCATGGAGCAAGACTTCCAGAAGATGCTCCCCAAGGCACTCTCTTGCCACTGCACTGGTGGTCCTGGCTCTGCTGCTGTTCCTCAGACTAGAGGCAATACATGAGGCGGTCACCTGCCTTCCCACTATCAAGAGTTACTCGTTGTCTCTGGGCTGGGCTAAGGAGCAGTAGCAGAGCCAGGACAAGGGGGTGCCGGTGGACGCCTTTAAGCCTGAGCCTCTCTGCTGATTCGAGTGTAAAACTTGCAGCAAGAAAGTGAGGATTCTGTTGTTACTCAGAAACATAGGCTTACTTTCTACAGGATTTAAACAACAATGCACAGAGCGCCCTCTTTGCATAAACTGCCTGAATCGTAGGCTGGGATGGGATTCTGTAAGCCCAGTGGCAGCACAGCAAGCATGCAAGTAGATGATGATGACCCAGAAAGGTCTGATATATCAACCACCAAATCTAGGGAACTCCTAGCTTCTAGTTCTGGTGGATGATGGTCTAGCTGACCCTGAAATGGCCCCGGGCATTTCTGATTAAACAAAAAATAAAGCTATTTTTGAAACAGGCCAGGACACTTCCAGTCTCCCAAACATCTTGGGCTAGCCCACCTCTGCTTTTCCTCCACACGAGAAGTGAACCTGCCCATTTGCAGTTGCAAATTGCAAGCACAGAGTGTGACGAGACTGTGAAAGTGGAGCAGACAGGGAACAGCGGTGGTGGGAAATAGGGTGTAAATTGAGCAGAGAGCTGGAAGGGCAAAAACCAAAAGGAGTAGAGGGTGGAGCAGGGAGAGGAGGAGTAAGGGGTGGAAGATGGGGAGAAACTGTACTGGATGAAATACTGTACACAGGACACCCTCTTGCACCAATCTGACTTTTGCAAGATTCTTCTTTCCCTACCATGGACTTCTCTATAGTTAGAAAGACATTGTTCTTTTTTTGTTTCAGAACTGAACTGCTCTGGGGGAGGGGAATTTTGATTTAAATAACTAGGGGAGAAGTTAAAACTCCTACTAGGTCTACAAAATGAAAGTCTTTCAAGAGACTAGCAAATATCAGGCACCAAAAGATGTACCCACAATGCAGGTGATATTGGCCCTGAGGATGGGTACCATCCACATAAGAATTATCAGTACTATCACTGCCTCATGTGCTACCTGATTAATTAAATAAAGCTGTTTGGAGACAGGGCCAACATTTAACGATCAGTGTGCAATAATTTCTTAAGACTAGAATTGTTTGAATGCCTGATATAATGGAAATAAACAATACACCTACAGCCAAACAAAACTACATGAGATGTTTTAATGTGGCTGCCCCCTGCCCATTCCAGGGTACGGTCCCAGTTGGTAAGCTCCGGGTTTTGATTGTCTATGGTGAGATGCCCTTAAACTATTCCTCGGCGGTCGTGTTATCGCCACACAAGGCGGCGGCGCCAGCATTTCTGCTCGCCCAGAGCTGGTGAGGTTGCTGTTTCTTGCTGTACTTCCTTCTTTCCCTGCAGGGCTGTTTCTTCTGGTAGAGTCTGATTTGTTCTCTTGTACCAGGAAAAAATAAATAAATTAAAAACACAAGCCAAGGTGATTAAAATTATTTCATTTAAAGCAAACACTCCTTCCTCACCTCCTGCCATCGCCCTATTTATACACAATAAACCTATCTGTATGCACTTGTGATCCTGTACAATTCTACACTGAGAAACCAAAAGTACAGATGTTAGCACCTGTATTCTGGCCAAGATCCAGTTTAGGTACCTACTGCCTGTCTGCCTAAGTTCCCTTTGCAGTTTTATTTTGACAGTTTATAAAAGGCAATAGTTCCAGTGTCCTTACTTCATCATAAAAAATACACCTCTACCTTTGTGCTTATTATGCATTTGTAATATTGGTTTTTATGATATATTTTCATTAATATCCACAATGTGCAAGGTACTTTCCTAACCTAAATAAAGGCACAATCCCTACTCTAAGGAAGGATGTATCACAAACTGATCGAGAAATTTCAAATTCAGTAGGACGGATGGGGGGAAGATCCAAGAGATGCTAATGTGTTTAACTATAACCACCAGCTAAAATTAAAATGATCAATAGCATCAACCTTCTTTATGCACTGTCGCTCCATTCAGTTTCATCAAGAGTTACTCAGCTTGGCATAGGGCCTCTTTTTAGCAGTTTTAAAAAATGTTTCCACTTCAAATTCTTGATACTCCCCAGCCCAGAATTCACTGTTGTTGTCTCTCCCCCACCAACCCCCGAATATTCTCAAGGCAATTTCACATGACACGATAAATAGAGATTGGGCCTGAATCAAAACCCTCAATCCAAACTCTCAAAAATATTGGGCAAGTGCAGATCAAAGCATTGTGATTTGGGGCCCAACTTCTGTATTAAGACTCATTTGTACTTCTCCAGAATGAGCTGTATTATGGCATGTGTAGGAATAGCTAGCTGTATGCATAGGCTGAAGGAAGGCTTAGCTTGCTCTACTGGCACACCTCCAGGCAGTATGATGGAGATATGCTCCAATTCAATGACTTCCTATCGTCTGTGTTATACAGGAGGTCAGACTACATGCTCACAGTGCTCCCTTCTGGGCTTACAATCTATGTGTTATGTCCTCAATAAGTAATATTGCATTCAATGATTCTACTCCATAGAAGTAACTATTTTTGCCAACAACCCACATTTAGAAACATTTCTCACCCATGCAGATTTGATTCCTAATTCTGCTTTTACTCCCTAGTCTGAGACGAGCTGGGATTGCTGTGGAGTCAACAAACTGCCACCCAATGGGAACATCTTATATCAGTAGCATCTCAATAATAAATTCCCTTTGGGAAGCTGTGTTGAAAGGATTCCTCTCCAGTTCTCCCCAGGCTCTGGGCTAAGGTGAGGGATTCCAAGACCTTGCCTAAGGCTTTCTCTACACTACCACTTTTGCTGGGAAAACTTGTGTTGGTCATGGGTGTGAAAAAACACACCCCGGCCAGCATAAGTTTCACCGGCAAAAGCGTTGGTATGGACAGTGCTATGCTGGTAAAAGAGCCTTTCCTGCTGACATAGCTACCACCGCTCATAGGAGGTGGTTTAATTATGCTGACAGGAGAGTTCTCTCCCGCCGGCATAGAGTGGCTACATGGGAGACCTTTCAGCGGCACAGCTGTGCTGCTGTAAGGTCCCTAGTGTAGACATAGCCTAAGGTTGCACAGGATATGCCCATTAAAAATATACTTCTTCATTCTCCCAGTATTGCAGGGAAACTTAGTCAGACAAAATCTGCCCTTAGTTATGCTCATCCAAGCCCCTGGCACTAGTGTGTCTGAGGACAGAATTCAGCTCAATTTCTTTATGTTCAAAGCCATTCCATGGTAAAAATTGTGACTGCTGGCAACTTCCAGCAATATCCGGGACAAACCTCATTGAATTAAGTTTAAGTATTTTAGGAGTCCATTGTATTAAAAATTACATTTTTATGTGGCGTTGTAGGGTTGTCTGAATCTGGCTAATGTAAACCTTGGGGAAATGTTAGGGACAATCTGTGTGAAGTGGATTTCCTAGGAAGTATTGGTGAGGAGAGGATTGCAGCCTCTCACCAACAGGAGCACCAGCAACTTTTTTGGCGCCCTAGGTGGCAGAAAGTCCCACCCCCAAAATGGTGCCCCTGACAGATGCGTTGGCAGGTCCCGCCTCCGAAATACTGCCGACAACCGCGGCAGCCAGAGGTTCGGTCGCCGTTCCCCAAATGTCAGTGCCCAAGGCGACCACCTAGGTTGCCTAATGGGTTGCTTCGGCTCTGTCCACCAACTACTTCAGCCTTTGCAGCTTTACTTCCAGGTGTGACATTTTGTCTGCTGATTGCTTGTTACAGGGGGACAGTTCAAAGACACAAACTAGATTCTCCAGGCGCCAACAGACCGAGGATGGACTTTTGAATCAATAGCCTGAGTTTAAACTAACAGAGGGCCGGCCTCAATCCTAAGGGAAGGGTTGGAAGGATTAATGGAGATTGTGGCGGGAGGGAGGCGATTTCTTGTAAGATGGTTTTCAATGTTTTCTCTGTAACACACCTACCTCTGCAATGCTTCTACCTTGCTTAGAAAAAGCAGTGTGATAGTTTCGCTATCCGTCTCTGAAGGAAAAGCAAGTAGATCTGCTTAGGCAGTGTTTTTCACTGGGAATAACACAGTGCAGGCAGGGAACCATTCAGCTTGGGGATACCTGGTCACAAGGGGAGAGAGATGCATGTCTCTCTTGAGAGCGGCAGCAGCCAGGGGAGCCTGAGAGTAGGTGTTCTTGCTGGACCACTGAGGGGAAATATAGGTGTGGCTTCTCTGAACTGACAAAAATCTCTCTAATATGTTTTACCTTCCGTTGATTTGGGTTGACTCGCACTCATTGCACCTGGAACCAGCAAGTTGTCTAAGTCTTGCATTGCAGAGCTAGTAGTAGCTTTGTTGTTCCTCTTGTTTTTCTCCTCGTCACGTTGCTGCACAAATTAAAACTGTTAGATTTCATTTGCAGTTGGAGACGTGATTTGTGAAATAGTTGCTTGGTGTCATGCGTTTTCTGGGGGAGGGGAGTTACCTATGCATGAAGAGTGACAATATTTGATGAGGTCTCTGTCTCTGAGTAGCAATGCCTTCTCTTTCATGGCCCCTTCTGTACTCATTCATGATCACTTGTCCCACTATGGATTTGATTTGTGTAGCTTTAAGGCGCTCATGTGCCTCTAAAGGCCACATACAGTGTATCTAAGGTTTGGTCCATATTAATATTTGAGAAATTATATAGACACACATAGCTTGTAATTTAAGCCCTGGGCAGAGTTGAAGTTGACATTTAGCCTTAGTTTCTGGAGGCTGCTGATTCCTGAGTGCTCATACTCTCACACTTAATGTTACATCAATCCCTGGGGGTATTTCATAGAATGTACTTTATATGGCATCAATTTTTATTCTTCTTCTGACTAAGAGCCTGTGTTGTACCAGTAAAATGGCAGATACAGCCTCGTGCAGGGCTAGGCTCTCAGGCTATGTCTACACTACAGGATAAATTCGAATTAGCTTAAACCGATTTTATAAAACAGATATTATAAAGTTGATTGTGCGCATCCACACTAGGCACATTAATTCAGTGGTGTGCGTCCATGGTCCGAGGCTAGAGTCGATTTCTGGAGCGGTGCACTGTGGGTAGCTACTGTAAAATAATGAGGCCCATAACGTCGATTTGCGTCCACACTAACCCTAATCCGATATAGTAATATCAATTTTAGCATTACTCCTCTCGTTTTGTAGGAGTACAGAAATCGATTTAAAGAGCCCTTTAAATTGATATAAAGAGCAGTGTAGTGTGGACGGGTGCAGCGTTAAATCGATTTAAGCTGTTAAAATCGGTTTAACAGCATAGTGTAGACCAGGCCTCATTCTGGGTCTCAAGAGACCTGGGTTCTATTCCTAGCTCTGCTCCTGGCCCGCTGGGTGACCATGGGCAAGTCACTTCACTGCTCTGTACTTCAGTTTGCCTTTCTGTAACATGGTGCTAAGGATACTGACCTCCTCTGTAAAGTGCTTGGAGAGCAACAGGTCAAAGGTGCTCTATGAGAAAGACCTAGGTGTCACTGTTCTTGTTAGCAAGTCTGTTTGCTTTGTTATTTTTATAAAGCCTACATGTTACGTTGGTAGCACTTTATCTACACTGGCGAATCTTGGCCTCCTTTGGGCATTCACTATATGAACATTAATCATACTGATTTATTTGGGCATTGAATTTATTATGTGGGTATGATACGCAGTTCTGGGGAAAATTCATTGTAATTTTAGCATGAATTAATATCCATTTATTAGGAAGCATTACTGAACAGTATCATAATGAGCTACTGAACACTGTCAAAGTAAAATGCACAATAAAGAAAATTCACTTTTTTTTATCGTGCAGTTCCATAACATGATTTAAAAATAATACTCTAGGTCAAAATGCAAGTGCCATGGTATTTTAGAAACATCCGTACTGGAATAATCACCTACATACCATTTGCATTTTCTTCTTCAGTTCTGTATTAGCATGCTGGTATGCTTCAGCCACAGCATTCAGATAGTAGATGGCTAGGCTACAAATATAAAAAGAAGATATTATATTGACAGGATAGGGAGGTAAGCAGAGAACTCCTCCAGCTACTGCATGTGCATGCATCAAGGAATGCATTCAGATGGAAAAAAAACACTGAAGATTTTTTTCCAAGGAGCTGAATTACATGGAGAACCTCCCAAATAAGCAATGCTGCATCAGGTTTGCTGCATTAGACATGTTGCTTGCCAATTTTGGAAAATATAAGAATTGTGTTAGAATTGGGGTGTGGGTCTGATGCAAAGCACAAGCAGCAGGACCAATGGGAACAGCTGCAATATCTGTAAACTGGTAGAACGCTCATGGTCAAGTCACTGCTGTGTGTTTGTGGTTGGGTGGGAGGGAGGAGGAGGCATTTACTAGATACTGTATCACTAGTTAAAAACCTTCAAAGTTATCCTTGGCTACAAACAGGATTTGGGGGGGCACAAAGGCTAACTCACTGGCAACACCCTAAGTCTCAAAAACCCTTCCTCCCTCTTCTACCTTCCACAAATGACCTTCAGTCTGTTTCCCCCCAACTCACTCCATCATCCCTTCCCCTGCCACTGCACTCAATGGGAATTAAACTGGAGACTGTTATACAAATTTCCTCTTCCCCCAGGCAATAAAGGAAGTCTCCCTGTCACAGACTGCGTGGGTTCCAAAAGTCAGCAGCTCTGTTTGCAAACTTACTGTGCAAAAGTGATGATGGGCCAGTGAAAACTTCAGTATCATCTTCCCACTCATCTCGTGGTAAAGACCAACCCCCAAAGGCTACGTTTAAAGAGTCAAAAGACTCTCTGGTGTAGCTCTGCTAAGTTCAAGAGAGTCACACTAGGGATGAACACACACTAGGGTCTGTTTTGAGCAGTCATTACTTTCACAGCAGCCCCACACACACTGTAATAGGAAACAACAGGGTGCTGATGTCTATTGTGGATATTTGTATGGCTTCTTTCACTGTAGTACCAGAGCACCTCACAGTCTTTAACATATTTTGACTCACAACATCCCTGTGAGCTAGGGCAGTGCTGTTATCCCCATTTTACAGATGGGGAATGGAGACGCACAAAGGCTAAGTGACTTGCCCAAAGTCACACAGGAAGTCTGTGGCAAAGCAGGGAATTGAGCCAAGCTCTTCCAAGTTGAGGCTAACCTCTGAAGAGTCTTGCCTCTTCTACAAGGCACTGCTCCAGTCCACAGCCTGCAACTGAACTCTTACTAATAGGCACAGGTTGGGAAACCATGTAAACTAGAGCCAGTTTTGAGTGCAGTCGTGGCCTTTGGGCTTGAATCTTTCTCTCAGAAAGAGGACAACCCCCCCCCCCCCAGGATAAAATAAAATAAAGGTAGGAGCCACACTAGAGGGAATCAAAAGCCAAAGGGATCAGAGGAGATGTACGGCAGTGGCAGGCAGCCTTTCTCTCACAGAGAGGTACATATTTAAAAACATGCTTACGTGTCTGGGACTGTCTCATCCCCACTGCCGCCAGCCAGCCAGTAATATTTTGGCTGTCAAAAATGTCTCCTCCTGCTTTTGTAGAATGATTTTATTCTTTTAAAATCCAAACATCATCTGCTCAGTGACTCCAAACCACTCCTGGAAAAGCACCATCAATTTGCTGCTACCGCTTTAAAAAAAATTCTAGTATATATCAAGTAATATTGGAACAGCTAAGCTTACTGACAGTTCATAATTTGACTGCGTAGCTATGGCTCAGATTCAGTGAGCTGGAAACCAAGTTAGAAGGCTTTTTGTAGGGTAGATTTAAAAAGAGTGAATCCAAACACTGCTAGCCAGGGCAAGTCTGTTGAGGATGACTAGTTTATTTTGAAGCCTTTTTTTATATACTTCCTGGGTGGGTGAGGGAATAACATGTATATAAAAGGTCTGTCTGGAAAGAACATACTTAAGATTGCAGAGATCTCTCCTACGTAATTAAGACAAACCTCCATCTACTCTATATTAGTGATGCAGCATTTTGGGAAATGAATTTTTTCCTTGTGCTCATGGGAACATCTTTTGGTTATCTGTAAGCAGATAGTATCAGAGGGGTAGCCGTGTTAGTCTGGATCTGTAAAAGCAGCAAAGAATCCTGTGGCACCTTATAGACTAACAGACGTTTTGGAGCATGAGCTTTCAGCGTGAATACGCAGTATGCATTTGACGAAGTGGGTATTCACCACGAAAGCTCATGCTCCAAAACGTCTGTTAGTCTATACAGTGCCACAGGATTCTTTGCTGTAAGCAGATAATAGTTTCATATCTACACAATTGAATTTTATGATTAACCTAGGTTTTGTTTTGTTTTATTTTTTAAATCTGTTGCTTTTGGTTCTAAGACCCTCCATGCATGTCTGGTTTTGACCTGACTGCACTTAATTGCCTGAAGGAACCATGTTTTTGGAAAAGATCACTGGAATCTGCTCTTTCAGAGCCCTTGTGGTCTCCACTGGCTCCCTGTTTTCTCTGTCCCTTATTTGCCAGATCTTTGAGTTACTCTGAGTAAATCAATTTTCCTTTCTGCAGATTCCAGTTTCCTTTCCAGTCCTGTGGCATCCCTTCATTAATAACAGTAATCATCTTCAAAACTTGGAACTTGTCCCCATTTAACAAGTGAATCAATAGATGTGAACGTGGTTAAAGTTTTTTTCCATCAGGGCATTAATACATTCCCATGCTACTTGTGGGATTTTGTCAGCCTGTGTTCCCTCCCTCATATTTGTTGCAGTTATTCTGGATTTGCACCAGTTCCTCACTGCACCTTATGGATTTGAGTGAAATTACAGTGGGCATTTTAGAACTGATCTGCTTACAGCTTTTGATCTTCACTTAAGGGGACTTGATGGAGGGAAGGAGAGGCAGGAGAATACCATGAAAAAGGGTGGTGGAGTAGGCTCTCTGAGAAGCTGCATCTTACACATCATCATGTGATTTGTCCCCCAGTTGATTTTTCTGACAATGTAAGTAACTTGCACTAAGTGCGTGTGGATTGCTCTCTCAGGCTAGTGGTTGGTCTACATTACAGGTTTGAGTCTGCTCCTGCTTTCCATAAGGTGTGAGTTCTTTAACTCCAGCAGTAAAGGTCAGATTTTTCAGCTTTGTGGGTCCTGAGTTCAAATGCTACTACTGGCCAAGTGAAGGTTGGTTACCTATCCATAAACCTTGTTTATATAAAATAGCTTCCCCAGAAAAATGAGGCAACTAGAAGTAGAGAGGAAACAGAGACAAAACAATTTCACTTAAAGTGTAATATCTAGAATGTCTCAATTGCCAGAGAGTACAGAGTGTAAATGAATTGGAGACATCTAAAATTGTCCCCTCTCCTCTCACAATTCCCCCTCCTTTTCCGGAAACAAACAAATTTAGTTCTTAGAAAGGGAGAGCACATTTTAAGTGTAGCTGCCTGCCACTAAAACCAAGCTAATATAAATTTATGATTCACCAGCCACTGTTTGCAGAGGTATTTTTTGTATTAAGGCTGCATTGCAGGTTGCCTTATCTGCTGCATTTAGGAGGAAGAGATGCAGTATCTTTCAGAGCTAAGTGAAATGCTGGCAGCTGCATTTTCTCTTTTTAATCTAGTTATAGTTGGAGCAGGCTCAATGTAAGGGACTGGCCCCAGTTTGGACCTATCTTACTGTATGTACAATAGCAGGGATGGTAGTAGCAGCTAATGGATTATAAGGAGGGAGGCAGGAAATCAGGGACTATAAATGATTCAAAGCTACCTAATTATTCCTGAGAAAGAAGTGGATGAGACATAAAACCAAGGCTGTGGCCACTTGCAGTCATTAATTATGGCACAATCAACGGCAGTGGTAGTTTTAGCTATGTAGATGCTTGTTCACACTAGCTTCTGAACAACTTGCAGATGGTAGCTGTTATGTCTCTGAAAATCTGATAAACTGAAAGGCACAGTTGGCTTTTCTGACACTTTAATTGGCTCAGAAAAACACCAAAGCAATAAAGCAACAAAAAATAGTCAAGTTAAAGCAGTGAGAGGGGTTCTTAGTTCCAAGCTACTTCATTCCTAAATACCAACTGCAGCCAACTCCAGCTGCTTTCAAGCAGCAAATCTTTTGAACTCTGCCATGCAGAATGTTCCAGACATTAAAAATGTAGAAGCCACAAATAATCACAATGGTTCTTAAAGCTACATGTGCTAATCACAGCTGTGACTTTTAATCACCACTGATCTAGGCTATCTAGTTGCAATCTAGAGGGAAAAGGCTGAGTATCTCATTTAAAACCTCATGATCTCTCAAGTCTCCCTTCCCTCCAAACCTGTATTATTGCAAATCTAACTTACACCATAAGCAGAACTGCAGGTATAATCAGGCCCGGATTTGCCACATAACTGAAGATCTTGGCTATAAAAAGTGGAAAATCCTGCTTGATGGTCTCTTGGATGACATCATACATTCTTTTCTTTCCACTGGAAAGATAAAACGACCAATTACACATTGTAGCTGGTTACTGAAAGCCACAGTACTGCCTTGTTAAACAACTTTAAAAGATTTTTATAAAGAACAATAAAACTCTTTCGTTGTCTGTCAACGTGTTTGCTACTGAGACTTTAGATATTTACTGTTGAAGTGACTTCCTTACAAATATCTTTCAACCTAGACACTCTTTCTTGAGTTCTAATTACCTGTTTTTAGTGGTATTGATTGTGTGAATGACCTCTACAAAGGTAACTTGTGTATATGTTACCTTTCTAAGTTACTTCGTGAGCTCTACTTATTTATTTCCCTTGAATCCACACACATCCTACAGACTTTAAAAAAAAAAAAAAAAAAAAAAAAACTTGAGATTTGTGACTTCCATATCACATTGAAGATGGTCTTCTTGTTGTGGAGATAGCATTGATTTGCATAAGAAAGGCTTTAACTAATCAGCTAACTTCAAGAAGAGCTAAGTAAGATGGAAATTAGCAAGCTGTGATGATCAGTTAATAGGAAGCCCACTGAAGGAGTAATTTTAAACTAGACTGAACAAAGCATTAGAGAATCTGCTGTGTGCAAATGAGATAATCATACGCAGGAAAGAGGATGGGTTACCTAAGCTAGGAGGTTTCTTCATAGCATTCAACACTTATGATTCTGCAGATCAGTGTTGGATTCAAATAGTGACCATTTCTGTGGGTCATATTAGCCCTACTCATAATCCTTAGACTCACTGTATTCTTGGTTATTTAAAGAGCTAAAATAATTATTCTGGACTCCAATTTGGAAGAAGTCACAGTGCATCCTCATGACAAGGGTCAACAGAAACACAGAGGCTGAACCAGTGCAACAGTTTCACCCATCTGCATTAGTCAAGTATGGTACATTACTACCCAAATCCCCTCAACATTACGGTGGGAGCTGTGCTGAGAGGGTTGAACAACGCAGATATGAGTGGATTTTCAGAGAGGCTTCAAGGTTTGAAATAATTCTTTAATGCTTCAGACAATGCTTGGGGATTGTTGTGAATTAATTATGGACTTTGAAAATCTCCTATGGTTCAGGTACACCACTCACATCTGTCTATGTACAGATTCTGTCTTTGAGAGCAGTGCATGACTGTGTGCAAGTACCGTAGCTGATGATATTGGGCTTTTTACTTTCATGTGTCCACTCAGTGGGAGGACCCCCTGTCATAAACAGATAGCTAAGGGTTAATGTCTCTTTCACCTGTAAAGGGTTAACAAACAGGGAACTAAACACCTGACCAGAGGACCAATAAGGAGACAAGATACTTTCAACCCTGTGTGGAGGGAAGTTTTGGGTGTGGGTCCTTTGTTCTGTGTGTGGGTCTTCTCTCTGGGGTGATGAGAGGGACCAGACATTACTACAGGCTCTCTAAAGTTCTGTTCAAATAGTAAGTAGAAACAGGCGATTTAGGCTTTTTAATTGTTTGTTTTACTCTATTTGCACATGTGGATCTGGCTGGTTAACTTTTATATGTGTAGTTGCTGGGAATATTTTGATTTGTATTGGTACTGGTATCTTTCTGTGTCTGTAAGCATAGGACCCTGTAATATTTTCATCTTGAAGTTACAGAGATAATTCTTTACTTTTTCCTTTCTTTTATTAAAAGCTTTCTTTTTAGAAAACCTGACTGACTTCTTTCTTGTTTCCCTTGTTTTATCCCAGGGGATTGGGATAACTCACCAGGACTGGTGGGGGAGACAGGAGGGGGGAGAGATAGAATCTCTCTCTGTTTTCCTTGAATCTGTTTGCCTCTTTGTGGAAGAGAAGGGACATGCTTCTTGGTATTGTGATGTAAAGAGGTTGAATCAGTATCTCTCAGGGTAGCCCAGAGAGGGGAGAATCTGGGAGGAAGAAAGGAGGGGAATGGTTTATTTCCCTTGTTTTGAGATCCAAGGGGTTTGGGTCTTGGGGTCCCCAGGGAAGGTTGGGGAGGTCAGAGTGCCCCAAAACACTATATTTTTGGGTGGTGGCAGTGCTATCAGATCTAAGCTGGTAATTAAGCTTAGAGGTTTCATGCAGGTACCCAAATTTTGGACGCTAAGGTTCAGATTTGGGAAATACACCTTATGACACCCCCCCACTTGGCTGCTCATGGGGCATGAAAAATGTTTTCTACTTTAGGCAGCAAAACATCAAGGGCCAGCCCTGCGTGTGACTGTCATGTCTGTGAAAGGTGTTGGTTCAGTGGCTCTGGAGATTGAAGTACTTGTGTTTTTATAAACCAGGTACAACATGAGGAATGCACTGTTCCGCTAACAGAAATCAGCCTAGGAAATAGAGAGTCCACTTCAGGGGGGCAGGTGGAGGAAAAAGGGAGAAAGTAGTTCAGTCATCTCTCCTGAGTCTGCCAAAAAGTTTCCAGATAGTCTGGTAGCTTTTGTGATCTAGAGCCCTGCCATGAGAGGAGATTTCTAACTCATTTCAACAGTCATCAGAGGGTAACAAGTCACAGTTGCTGGTTTCCTGTGCTAGACTGAACTGGCAACTTGAACATGAAAGCTTCTGTATCTCCTCACTAGTTCCCCTTAGCCACCTAGTAGCTGATGATATGCAAGTTATATAATAATGGGTGTTTGTGTACGTGACGGCAGGATTGAGAACACAGGGCTGGATATTGTGATGTACTTTTAAAGGGCAAGATAATTAAATCCTGCTAGTCTGGTCTGTAAATTAAGAAAAATCTTGGTATTTCCTCTCATTCTCCAGCTCTCCACAGATTTCTGCTGACATTCTCCATTAGTAATTGAAGAAGCTTAGACAGTGCAACTAAAGAAACAATTTGTTCCAATCTGGCTCCTTGCTGAGTCAGGCTCAGTGTGCACCAGGAAATAATGTTACTAAATCAAATCCAAGCTCATGGGCATATTAATCCAGTCCCTTGAACACTCTGTGTGGTGCTGGTTTGGAAACACAAGGGGAGAAACACCATTAATAAAGTAGCAACAGAGAAGCTCAGAACAATCTGGTTTCTATTATTCCTCCACCAAATACAAAAATGATCACATGTTGCGGTAGCTATTGACTATAGGGAAGACCTCGAAAGATGGCGTTTGGGAGTCCTCTTGTTTGCATAACATTGAAATGTGTGTCTAGTACCTTTTTATTCTAGGGCAGGGGTCGGCAACCTTTCAGAAGCAATGTGCCGAGTCTTCATTTATTCACTCTAATTTAAGGGTTCGCATGCCAGTAATACATTTTAGCATTTTTAGTAGGTCTTTTTCTGTAAGTCTAAAATACATAACTCAACTATGTTATATGTAAAATAAATAAGGTTTTTAAAATGTTTTAGAAGCTTCATTTAAAATTAAATTACAATGCAGAGTCCCCCGGACTGGTGGCCAGGACCAGGGCAGTGTGAGTGGAACTGAAAATCAGCTTGAGTGCTGCCTTCGGCACACGTGCCATATGTGGCCTACCCCTGTTCTAGGGCATCATATTCAGACACAGACATCCATCCTCCATGGATATGCTCCAAAATCCTCTGTTGGTTCCCATTGCACTTTTTCAGGAGGACCGACAGGAATTAGGTGTTGGAGGTTTTATGGGATACTTTGGTTTTGGAGATGGCAGGATACTTGGTGAATTCTGCTATCTAGGAGTAGGTTGGTCACCCCAGATGACTGTTTGCAACTCAGTATTGGTCATGATGCACTGGTGCATATTCGAAAGAAGAATGTAACTAGACCAGAATAAAAGTATTATACAGTCCTTGTTGTGCAACATGCCTTACTTATTACACTATTTTTTGCATAAAAGCAGCAGAAGAATTCAGGCTTGTCATTATTTCATACCTGAATGGTCCACAGTCAAAGGAAGGAGGGAGGGACATTATGGTGTAGGCCACTGGCAGTAGGCTTAGGAATAGGATCAACAGCAAGAGTCCCATATAAAAATTATTGGATTTGGATGCTTTGAACACGCGTTCATGAGGGACATTGCTACTCATAACTGCCCAGCACTGAAAATACATGGAGGTTAGTAAGCGCAGCACGTTTATACCAACCAGTCCAGGTGCATAAAAGGATCCCATCCTAAAAAAAGAGAGAGAGAGAGCACTATTTACGTAGACTAGGGTTCTACTTCAGGATCAGCAAACACATTAGCATAGGTGACAGGTATACATGGAAATGATTCCAGCTAGGTTAGATAATGCTGCTCTCATTTCCCTTCCACCCCCCACGTGCAGAAAATGACCACACCCGAAAGAGCATCCACCCTCCACTGGCATATGCGTAGAGACATGAGTGCATCAGAATCTAACCTTTCATTTAAAACAAAGCTTCTAGCCTTCATGGTTGGGAAAGAAAACCATAAAAATGTGAACTGAGTGTAACTGGTAGAGAGACATCTGCCTAAGTCTGCAGACTGCCTCCAGCAGAGGGGGGCAGTAGTAACTACCAGAACCAGCTATTTATCACCAGAGTAGACAAGGTTCCTCGGCTGCTGCTTTGAGGGCACACCTGCCACTGCTCCCAACACTGAAGGCAGAAGGAGGCCACTGCTTGGTGATGGCTGTGCGGGTCCCCATGTTGGGTTGTCCTGGCCTCCCGTTGCCTTATTCCAGCCCAAGCTCCACCCAATTGATGCATATGTTAATGGTTAAACTTGTACCACCTGGTAACATGCTCAAAGCCTGCAGATCTCCCTCCCCAATGGAAATATCAAAATAAGTTATCGTGTCATCCTTAAGAGAGAGAGAGAATCTGGGGGAAAGGTTAATTTTTATCATCCAAAATAATCCTATAAAAGGAGTAGGTCAGGGTCTGCATAGTAATTTTCATTTAAAATTGGCCAAAAATTTGTTCGTGAAGGTGAGGAATGAGCTGGGTTTTTTGTTTTGTTTTTAATAGCAAGGAACAGACGTCAAACTACTTCAAAACAAACAAACAACCCATGCAAATCAGTCCATCCAGTTTGGAAAATCTAGCTGCATTACCAGTCTCTTGAATTCTTAGTGCTGTTAAGGATATTTCCATTCCAAGGGTCTTGGGAGGTGGGGGCCGAGGGGGAGCAAAGATATCTTACCAGATCATTCCTTGATTGAAGATCAAGCCCAACACGTTACCACTAATATCAAATTCTGCATAGGAGGGCTGTATGAAATGAGAGGGGGAAATAAGTTATACATAAATTATCTGCTGTTGCTTAAGTTCTAGTGTGTTAGGGGATTCCAAATAGAGCCCAGATTGCCCTGTCTATTGAGTAGGTAACCTGTGCAGCTATGAAAACAAAGGGGAAGTTATGCACTGTGGGCCACCTCTCCTCTCCCCTCTTGCTGAAAGCTGGAAAGGCCTTTGGTGGTGGTTACCAAGTGTTTGGAGTTACTTTGCTCTTGTTTTGAATCTTTGAATAGTACAGTCAGCTATGAGGAAAAGGTCTACAGTGTGCAGGTTTATTTTACTTCTCCAGCTGCTGGATCTGCCCACGGGCCCAGTTACATCTTGGCAAGATGTTTAATGTTTGAGTGGTTATAAAAAGGTTGAGAGTGAAAAATACCCTGACTACAACCACTTGCTTAGATTTCCCAGAAGCAGATAGTGAGGTGGGGGTTGGAGGGCGGGGACAAGGGCAGAGAGAGGGGTAATTCTGAGAGGACTTGTGGCTTGTCCAATATGTGGTGTCATTTTGTACTGAACTACCTAAATACCAAAGTTGTCTGCAGTGGTGGTGTAGCTATGTTAGTCACAGGATCTGAGAGATGCAAGGTGGGTGAGGTAACATCTTTTAGACCAACTTTTTTGGCAAAAGAGTAAAGCTTTCAAGCTCAACCGAGCTCTTCTTCAGGTCTTTCACAAACAGAAGTTGGTCCAATAGAAGATATTACGCCTCACCTATCCTGTCTCTCTAAATACCAAAGGGCAGAATTGCCTTGTGTGAATCCGAGTCTCTTGATCTTGTAGGAGCTGACAGTGCTATAGTATTGGTATAGTATAGATACGTATTTGATCTACCAGACAGTGACATTCATCTCCAAGGGGAGATGGTGAAAGCCTGTTGCGTGGGATATTAAAAACTGGACAGAAGAAATAATAGAGTAATATGTTCCAGGGTACAATTCTGCCCAGGATTCAGAAAAAGGGTGGTCGTAAAACAGACTAGACAAGCTAAAAGGTCTTTTCTCTCTCTAATGGTTGTGATTCTGTAAATTTGTGTGTGTGAGAGAGATTTTTATCTATTAAAATGCTACAGGCAGGTCAAGCATGATGCATAATTTTGTTTTGTTCTGTAAAAATAATGCTCCCTGAGAGAACAGCATCTTGTTTTTGTGAGACGGCCAAGGGAACAGTAGTCCTACAACAAAGTGTCATTAAAAATGCTCAGTATGATGCCATATCTAACTACAAAGTTTTGACAATACAAGTTATGTTGACATACAGCTGCTGCAGTTAGTACACTACTGGTGTGCGTGCATACATGGCTCCTTGCGTTAGCGCAGCGTGTACTCACCAGCAGTGCTTGTGTTGATACACAGTGCGGTGTACCCTGATAGGTATCCAAGTGTGCAACTTACCACTGTTCATTTCACTGTGTTCTGGGTAGTTTTGGCAATACGTAGTGGGACAGAAATAATTCACTCAGTGGCGACTGAGAGAGAGGGGTCAACTTCCAATAATGCAATGTTCTCTATCCCATAATATCATTTCTGTCCCATAATTTTCATGCCTATTTTAAACTTCCCCATGAACCTGCACAGTACTTGTGAGCCCAAAACCTCTGCACTTAATGGAAAGCAGAAATCTTGGGAGGCACATGTCATGCCCTCATCCCCCAACATTGCAAATATGATTGCTCACTCCAGGCACTAAAATATCTAGTTATATCTCTGATCTTCTGAAGAATGATAATTTCCCAGCCTTTCATCTGGTAACACAGGTTGGGCTAGGATGCTTAACTCTCAGTCAACCCCAACCTGTGAGTTGAATACTAAGTTTCACTGAATTTGACAACAAAAGGAGGAGCATGTGAGCAACAGCAGATTCTTCTTAGACTTCGTATTCAGCTCCTGTGTTTCAGGGAGTGGTTGTTTGAATGTATGGATAAATGATCTTGTTTTAGCAGTGTGCAACTGTACTGTACACAAGGCACAAAGAATTACCTGATGGTCTTCCTCCTCTTTGCTGTCCTCCAGAGACAGACTGCTTTGGGGTACACAGCTTGAGAAGGAGATAGTCTTTTAGCCATCTGATGACAGCTCATGTCTAAGGGGACATCTCATCCTATGCTTTCCACCAAACAGAAACTGGTTGGCTCTGTTAGCATTGCATAAACTCGGCACAAAATAGGACTGGTAAGGTACTCATGGAAATGAAATAAGCCAACATGTACCAATAAGAAGGAAGAACCTGTATTTTTATTTGCATTATAAGACCTCCTTTTAATCATAGTGAAATATCTCTCAATGGCTATGGCTAAAAAATGAAAAGTAGAAGCTCCTAGGGCAATGGACATACTCTCTTCCCTAGGAAACCAAATTGTGTAGGATAGACTCAAAATTCTCTTTCCAGATGTAAGAATGTTTCCTTTCTGAACTATTCCAGCTAACAGATCACAAAGAGTTAGATTGACAATTTTAAAAAAAACAACCACCACCCAAGTACACATGTGAGATTAGTTATTTTTCTACCGAGCTCTCAATATCATCAAGTTCTTGTAGGCTAGACCACTACGTATGAACAGAAATGCAATATTTGTTAAGTTTCTATGCCCAGTTGGCTTTTCTCTTAGAATATATTTTCCTGTATAATTATAATGTAGCACTATCAAAGAATTAGCCTCTTCATTTCCTCGAGGGGTAAAATTACATGCTTCCATCTTTACTCATCAGGCCCATTCAAACAGTTAATCCCCTGTCATACAACAGTTGCATGGTACTTTCTTAGTCAATAGTTTGGGGTCAGCACTTCAAAAGTCCATTAGCCTCCTTCCCTAGTTAAGGAGATACTTCTGTCTGTGTCACAGTAGGCTGGGGGGTGAGTGAATGGAGATGGAGGCTGTCAAAATGGAAGTAGGTTGCACCCTTGGTTTCATATTATACTTATTGTTAGGTTAGTTTGTCATCAACAAAAGGCAGGTGGGATGGCCTATTCCTCTAACAAAGGAGGAATATAGACAGTAGAGCATCTGGGCCATTGCAAAGTAGCCCAGAACCCCTCTTAAACCATCTGTCTTCCACTTCAGTTGTGCCTTTTAATTTCCCCACAGGGCCTCTGCATTAGGGTGTTAGTCATTGTGACACCTCTAGTTTCAGCAATTTCTGAGGTCTCTCATCTACTGGCTTGTATTTAACACTGTAAAACATCTAGGGTAACAGCTTTTATGCAAGTAAAATATAAACTGTTCTATAAAAACAGAAAAATAATTCTCTAGGGCCCCTTGAATGTAATGATAAAACAGATTTCTGCCTTCCATTAAGCACAGCGGCTTTAGGTTACACCTCGCAGTTCGAAAACACTCTGGCTCCTGGCAGAAGGTGATTGGAAGCTGGTGGGAGTTGCCCAGGCTGCTCGGGTGCCTGACTCTCTGCGCTGTGGGAGCCGAGGTGCTTGCTGGCTGCCTGACAGCCCTCTCTACCCTGCTTTCTGAGCTGGGCCATCTCTGCACTGCCGGGCATTCTCCAGGCAGGGTGGATAGTACAGCTCTGAGCTGTGACCCTGATGCCCTCTTGCCTCTTCCTGAAGGAGCCAGCTCCTGCCCGCAGAGCCCAACTGCCATAAGATACTTCCCATGACACTTGGTCACCACTGTGGAGCAGCAGCAGAGCCATGAACACCAGGGCAGCAGCAAGCAAGCACCTTGTGGAGCATCTCATGGCAGTCGGGCTCTGCAGGCAGGGGGTGTCACCAGCCGGTGCCAGGCTCCTTCAGGGAAGAAGCAAGAGGGAGTCAGAGGTGCAGCTCGGAGCTGCCTGGGGAGTGACTGGCTATGCAAAGGCAACCTGGCTCAGGGAGCAGAGTAGGGAGGGCTGCCAGGCAGCACCCCAGCTCCCACAGCAGAGAGCCAGGGCGCCCGAGTGGGGCGAGCAGCTCCCACAAGCTTCTGATCTCCCTGGCTCCTGGCAGGAAGTGATGGTTTTCAATCTGTGAGGTGTGCCCCCCAGGTGAGGTGTACCCCTAGTTTAAAAAACTCTTTTATGTTGAATGGAAGGCAGAAATCTGGGGTGTGGGGGAGGTGACTCCATGTACTCCCCCCACCAACGCCACTCATTTTTTCTGCTCCTGCATCTTTGTGTGCTGGGCAGCTGAACTGATCGCTCTGCCCTAGTTACAGCTCTGCAAAACATGATTGAGGCCACAATTTTTAGAAATGTCCACTGTCCTGTCCAACTCAAGGAACCACGTATGCAAACACACAAGTGATCTGCTAACTGCAGTGAATGTATGCTGACGTTACTTGCATTGGCAAAACTTTGCAGTGTAGACATGTCCTCAGTTCATTTGACAGTGTTTTGTGAAGTCAGGGTTTTCAAATGTGGCAAAACTGAATCTGGTTTTGTTTTTGGAAAACTCAGAATGGTTCAGATCAGAGTTTTTTGTTTACTCAAATGCTCAAAGTTTTGGAGAGGATGGCATTGGATACTTTTTTTCTGATTTTTGGACCATTTGCAATTTAATTTTACCTTAAAACCAGTGTGACTTCTTGCTTCAGTGAAATAGTTGTAACCTTCATAGCCTGTTTTTTTTTTTTTTTAGCTGTAGGCACTTTAAAATTAATAGATTTAATGAAAGGCATATTCCACAATCCATGACAGAAAAAATGTGAATATAAATACACTGGTGTCAACCTATGAACACACTTGAGTTATATAGGTGATTACCATTGTATTCCCCTTGGTTAGATAAACCTCTTTTGAATAGTAATAAGGGTAGCAATATTGTTAAAAACAGGCTTTCTTGTAAGAACTTTGGCACTTCTTGGTTACAGTAAGCTTCGAACCCATGAAGTAGCCATTCTTGTGAGGCCATAGCATTTCAGGACCCAGACAAAACCAGGACTTTGGAAGGGGGATGTAAAGAAATGAAAACTAACTAAATATAGGTCAAACTTTGTTGTACTTCAGAAAGACTTGTTTGAAGTTCCTTGCGTGTTTGGGGGATAGGAAAAGAGGTGCCTTTGCTTTATCCAAATTGTTTCAAACTTTCCTGTCAGGGAGCTGCAGTGACCTGTTTGCCATGATTTCAAACTCCTAGGCCAGATTGTGTCTGGCACTGCACAGAGGTCAGGGTAGGAAAGGCAGTATGAAAAAGCACCCACCATTCTTTGTTGCCCCTGTGCAAAGGCCAGGAACAATCGCAGTCCAAGAACCAGTGGATTCTAGCATCGTAGGGCTCAAACTCCCAAAGGCATGAGACAGGAGAAGGAGTATAAAAACAGGGTCACAGGCCTGCCCTCCTTCTGCACTTGGCAGTGGAGCTAGCACGGCATGAGGGACCGAGTGCTAAGGGTTGTACCGGGAGCCATGATTGCAAAACACAGTGCCTCCTTTAGGGGTGGTTGCTTAAGGGCATTGTACTGCTCCTGCTGAACTTCATGGGAGTGGGATTAGACCCCAAGCCCCTGAAGGTTCACTTGCTTTAGCTTGTTAAGCGTGGTAAGCTTGTGATGAATTCTGAATGCAGTTTGTTTCTGGGTTACAAAACCATTCTGTAGCATGACTGTGTCAAGGGCCAGAGACAAAGAAAGTAGGGAGCATATAATGAACCCTAAAGCAGCACTTTAAGGTGTCACTGAGAGATGGTGAATAGATGTAAAATAAGCCATTTTTTTCTATTTATTAAAAAGTGCCTGAAAGATGTAAGAGGTGTACTTCATAGCTTTCCTGGAGGATGTCCTGGTGTTTGTGAAATAAGCTGTGAGGGAATGAAAGGGAACCAATCCCTTGGTATTCACTTGGCAATCAGAGCTCAGTGACCGAGAAGTTACTCACCACTAACTGGTAAGTTTGAGAGAGTTGCCTTGGCGTATTCACAGGGGTAGGAAGCAATGCTGAGCTTCAAGAACATTCTGGAAAGCACTGTCTGTGGGGCTATGTTCGAGTGTGCCCTTATCTCCTGTGCACCCCTTCGTGCCTAGAGCCAGCATTGCAGGCAGTCCACTTTCTTGGCCCCACAATGACCTCTCTCTGTCTGGGTCTTCCATGGCCTAGCTTTCTAGCCAGGTTACTTAAAAGTTCAGATCCCTTCCAGGATAACAAAAGATCCAACTGTAAATTCAAAATAAATCCCCAAACTAATAACTTCTTCTGCCCCTCTCAGGCCACTCTACACTCCTCTGCTTTGCCCCTACTCCTAGGCCCTACACAGTTTCTTGTAGGCTGCTCCTTCCCCAGCAGGATTCCCCACATTGCCTCTTTTCCCCTGGGATCACAGGACCCTAACCTGATCCCTGTGGATCTCTTCCAGCTTCCTCAGGGCTTTCCCAGGGAAGGAACCCTCTTTATTCCTCTCTCATGAGTCTCATCCTTCTGATCTGAGTTCAGCTCTGTTTAAATTGTCCTCTGCAGATGGAGTTAGTCATTCTGATTAAGCTCCATCACATCCAGCTGGGATCACTAGTTACCCCTAAGTTGCTAGACCATGGTCAAGGTTGAGTCCAGCTAGCCAACCTCTGACAGGCCAAATGAGCACTTTCTTGTAGCACCAAAAAATGCATAAGCTGAGCTTATAAAAGCACATGCAGCCCTAACTGCTTCAGTTCCTTTCTTTTTGTGGCTAGCTGTAACTGGGGAGACTTCCTCTCAGCTCAAAGTGATTCTGGATTATACGTTTTCTTAACTTCAGAGTTCCTTTGTTAGTGGTTGGTTGTTTTTTGCTTCTATAGTTTAGGTAAATCCATGCCATGACACACAGTTTTTAATCTGGTCTCTGGGTTACCTATTGGAGTGGTTCGCCATGGCTGATGTAGTTTCCAAGGGTCTAAGTAAGGCTGGATATAAGTGGTGAGCATTATGCTCCTCCATGTTGCCTGAGGTGAATTCTTGCACCTACTTTTTATTCAGCCTGGAAGAAACTGCATGTGTACATACAGCAGAAGGAAAACTATATTCAAGGGCAAATAATATTGCATAGGATTCATACTGTTACTAAGATATCCTGCCTCATCCATAGTGGACACTATCAATAGGGAGGTCCTGGGGCTTGAGAGGGGGACCTAAATGGGGAGGACTTGAAAGTTCAGCTAAGTGAATTTCAATCAGCAAATGAACACACAACTGATTCCTCATGAAGCCAATTGCATGGTTTAGTTCATGAACACCAAAATGGACTGAATCTTGCAGGGTTCAGTCAGTCCTTATCTTAGTAGGACTAGAGCAGGGTGGTTTTGTTTGTTTTGTTTTTTAAGATGAGCTTTATTGACCTGCAGAGAAATGTTGCATGGACACACTTCATGAATTAAAATATCAAATTAGATTGTAATAAGGCTTAATGCATTTTAAAAAACTCTATTATAAAATGTAAGTAAATGGCTAAAAATTGCTCATATCCTTTCAGCTTTAAGGCATTGACTTACAAATCCAGCCTCAAGGTCCCAGCACCAGCAGTAGTTCACAAATCTGACAAAGCAAGCACGAATAAAATCTCCCACTAGGATGGTTACATAGGTCACCAGAATATCAGACACAGTCAGTCTTACAAATTCCTGCAATTGAACACAAGGAAAGAGAAATTAGCTACTGTAATTTAAGTGGTGCATGATAAGACTGTATCCTCCCTTCATCTGTTTCTCTCCAGGAGGGACCTTTAAACAGAATAGAAGTTGGGTCTTTTCCTTGTCTTCTGAATTTTGGTAATGCTCGCCATCTGTGTGTTTCAAGAAGCACAGGCTGTATGACAGCCACCAACTATCAATTGCTAGCTGGCCTTCTTGATCTAATTTTGATTATTTAGGTCTAATTTCAGTTGTTTTGTTCTCATTATGGTTGTTTGGCTTTAGAGTACAGATGCTGGGCACTGTTGGTGGGATGTGATATGCAGGAGGTCATACTAAGGCCAGAAGGGACACCCAGATCATCTAAATTCTGTGGCTCCTGTATGTATTGTTTGCAGTGTTGTTGTAACTGTGTTTGGCCCAGGATATGAGAGAGAGAAGTTGGGTGAGGTACACCTCTACCCCAATATAACATGAATCCAGATACAACGCGGTAAAGCAGCGCTCCGGGGGGCAGGGCTGTGCACTCTGGCGGATAAAAGCAAGTTTGATATAACGTGGTAAGATTTTTTTGGCTCCTGAGGACAGCGTTATACCGAGGTAAAGGTGTATTATCTTTTTAGCGGGACAACTTCTGCTGGTGAAGGATACAAACTTTCGAGCTCCCTAGAGCCTCTTTTAGAAGTCTGGGAAAGCTAATCAGATTGTCAGAGCTAAATACAAGGTGGTACTGATTGTTAAACATAAGGAGTTAACACACACTGCAAGAAACCATTCAAAATGAAGTGGGCAGGTAACATCTCTGCAGTCATAGGAGAGTTAGTGGGTTACAGATTGTCGTAATGAGACATAAAATCAGGGTCTCTATTGAGTCCATGATTTTTTTTGTGTCTAGTAGAGGGTTTTTTTTGTTTTTATGAATTTGGGCTCCCTAGCTCATTTTTTGAAGGTGTTGTGCAGGTTTCCTTTGAGAATGAGGACTGAGAGGTCCAATATAGAGTGATTGTTTTGTGAAAAGTGTTCACCCACAGGTGATATACTGGTTTTGTCTTGCATTATTTATCTGTGTGAGTTCATTTGAGAGCATAGTGATTGTCTCATTTTCCCTGCATAGTTGTTGGGGCATTTGATGCACTGGATGAGGTACACTGTATATTATGATAGGCTTGTGTAGGACCCAGGGATCTTGAAAGGTATATTGTGGGGGGTGGGTATTGATCATCATGGCAATGGAAATATGTCTGCAGGTTTTGCATGTGGTGTTATGGCAGGGGTTAGTGGCACTTTGAGTTGGTGGAACCTTGTCTGTGGAGAGCTTGCTTCAGATGAAGAGGTTTGGGGATTGTTTTGAAGACCAGAAAAGGGAGTTCAGGAAAGATATTTCTTTCAGGATGTGGTCCCCATCAAGTACGGGTTGTAATTGTTTGATACTTTGTATGGGCTCCAGTGTGGGGTGGTGGTTGACAACTAGGGATGTGTGGTCAGTGGCTTTTTTGCTGTATTGAAGCAGGTTCTGTGGGGAATTAGAGTGGTCTGTTCCATGATGTGATCTACTTCTCTGGTGTACTGTCCTTGTTTCAGTGAAGGTAGTTTTAAGCCAATAGAAGTTGGTTCAGTAAAAGATATTGCCTCACCCACCTTGTCTCCCTTATATATTGTGATCCCAAGAAATAGGAGCAGGTCCAGTGCTAATCTAAAACATACGCATGCTGAGGTGGTGGTTTCTGATTTATCACATAGCTTTCTGCAAACGTGCTCACAGAAAGCTCTGAATTTAATGAGGCTTACCCCATAAACTGTTCTGTTATGAATTTGATTTCCCAAAACAAATTGTGCTAAAACTTCTTCTTTACAATTTGTTGGTTGATTTCAGTGCCTCCCACATATTGCACTATAGCTACTCTTTATATTAGATACTGGGTGAAAGGTGAAACACAGTGAATAATATTAAATTAGAAGCTACTCTTTAATGTATGACCAAACTGATAATACAGTCTATATCACCAATTCCAATAGCTTCCAGTTTTGGCTGCTCAGTGTTTCTGGAAACCAGCCTTAAAAATATTTCAGGTTGGATACTTGGTGGCCACTCCTGAAAATTTTGGCCCACATGTTGAGAGCAAAACATTGAGTTGGGAACTGAGCCAGGAATAAAGCCTAGATCTCATGACAGCCCGTACTCTGCCCACAAGATCAACCTCCTTTCATAGAGCTTCATCTGTGAGGGGAGGAATGCCTGTAATTTCTTCTGTCAGTGGTAGCTTGAGTGCTTCCATAAGCTCTGAGCAGGTATTTGGCTCTTTGCAGGCCCCTACGCTGTACATCAGTGCTGCTGCTACTGCATGGAAGTTTTTTAAAGCACCCCATATTGCAGGGGAGGGAGGCAGGCTGAGGAGGCGAGTGGGTGGGCAGTGGCGGGGGTGCAGGTGAGCCAGCGGTGGAGATGGGGGGGCTGAGGAAGCGGGCGGGAAGTGGCGAGGGGGCAGGTGAGCCAGCGGCTGACCCCAGCTC
Source organism: Chelonoidis abingdonii (assembly GCF_003597395.2). Taxonomy (NCBI): domain Eukaryota; kingdom Metazoa; phylum Chordata; order Testudines; family Testudinidae; genus Chelonoidis; species Chelonoidis abingdonii. The sequence continues at coordinate 88,135,464 of NC_133770.1, read as the reverse complement.
ACCTCTGCTCCGCGTGAGAAGGTCCACCTGCACCGCAGCAGGTAACCTGGGGGCGCGCAGGGGAACCACTCCCCACCCCAGATCACCTCCGCCTCCGTCTCCCTGGGCCTGAGCGTGAAGCCACCACTTGCTTCTCAGCCCTCCCAGGCTTCCTGCACGAACAGCTGATTTGCGGGAAGCAGGGGGGCTGTGAGCTCGGCCTGACTCAGTTCTCCAGGTGCTGCACAGCAACAGCGTGGCCCAGCTCCAGCTGAGCGGTGCGGCTGTAGTGCCGCCAGCCACCTCCAGGCAGCCCAGTAAGGGGACAGGGAGCGGGGGGGGTTGGATAGGGGTCGGGGCGGTCAGAGGGTGAGGAACAGGGGGGTTGAATATGGGCAGGGGACCCTGGGGGACCGTCAGGAAGGAGGGGGAGGGTGGATGGGGTGGCGGGGCGCACTCAGGGGCAGGGCTTCCAGGGGGAGTTGGATGGGGCAGGGGGCCATCAGGAATGAGAGGAGGGGTTGGATAGGGCAGCAGGCGGCAGTCAGGAGACAGGGAAGGGGGGTGGATGGGGCAGGGATCCCGGGGGGATTGTCAAGGAACGTGGGGGGTTGGATGGGGCAGGAGTCCCAGGGGGGCGGGGGCAGGCCACAACCCCTTTGTGGGGTGAGGAGGGAACCGGTTGTTAAGATTTTGGCATCTCATCACTAGCCTGGGAAGGGTTGGGGGCTGAGGAGGCAAGCGGGTGGGCAGTGGCGGGGGATGAGTAGGTGAGCCGGGGAGGAGGGGGCTGAGAAGGCGAGCAGGGGGGCAGGCAAGCCGGGGAGGGTGGGTGGCTGAGGAGGCGAGCGGGAGGTGCGGGACTGAGGTGGCGAGGTATGAGTCGGTGGCTGACCTGTTCTATTGATCTGGTCTGGCTCCCATCGCCTCTCCAAGGGTTGCAGCTGTCTGGAGGTGCCTGCCTTCCACGCCTTCCTCAGTCATACCTCATTCATTCAACAGGGCAACTGATTACAAATTGGGGGGAAGATCTTATTCTACTTCTAGCAAAAAGACATTTTTCTTTTACCTTAATTATACTACCTTAGGGGCCCGCTATAACATATTACCAAGGTTCAATACCGCTGTTTTGGCAGGGCGGTGCTGGGGAAGGAGGGTTTGTTTCTGTGGGGTGGGCGGCGCTCGGGGGGTGGGCTTTGTTTCAGGGGGATGGGTGGTACTGCAGGGGGGGTTTGGCAGGGCCGGGGAGGAGGTGTTCGGCCCTCAGCTGTTTTCTTTGGCGTAATATGGCCCTTACCACTTTACAAGTTGTGCAGGTCTGTCATATTGGTCATTTGGGCAGAAAACTTCAAAGACTGGTAAAATTAAAAACAACGAAAAAAGACTCTGCTAAGAAACTTCTACGTATTATCATAGCCGAGGTTCCCAAAACTGCTTACAATGCCCACAGTTGTCTCCCAGCAAGGACCTCTAGGCACATCTGCAGGATCAATAGGAGGTGGAGTAACCGCACTGTCATTCGTTGCAGATGAGTTATAGTAGCTAAGCAGGGTCCAGTGTGTGATGTTCTTTATCACTACTTCTTCAGTTAGCTAAAACAGAAGAGACACGTGCAGCTGAAAACCTCTAGTGTTGGGCCTAAACCAATACACCAGATCAGAGCACACCTACATGAAGGGCAAATTCAGGCTCCAGCCCAAATCCAGATAGATTAAAAACTGTACATCTTGGGCCTATCTCCTGAGGCTACCATCATGATATGTAGGTGCCATCTTTAATGTAAATAGTGACCTACAACAAATGTAGCCTCTGGGTTCCAACACTAGCAGTAGCTCACAAAGCAAACAATAAAAGCATCTGGGCGTATCTATGTAGAAACCTAGTGTGCAGCAAGCCAAGCTGTGAATTTACAGCACGCTAGCCTGCCATGCACTAATTGGCTGTGTGGACCCTGCTACTGCACACACAATTTTGTAGTGCATTTGAAACGGGAGTCCTAGATGAGTCCTAGGGAACACATTCTATTTCCTTTTTTATCAGGACGCATAGCAGTTTGATGATTGACAGAGATGGTTCCAGTTTCCCCTGCCATATAGAACCACTGCAGCTTAGGATATAACTAATCTTGTTCAGCACAATTGAAAAGTTCCTACTAGGGTTTAAGTGGTGCCTAGGCCTTGTGTTTTGCTGTGGAAGGGTGGATTTTTGCCTTCACTGAAAGCACTTATTTAAATAGGTCATGTGTGAATGGAGAAAGCTGGAAATAAGGTTTGAATGAATAAGAAGTTGCCTTTGCGGAGCCTGCTGCTGGCAGTGCTCATGTTGGGCCTGATTCTGATCCTCTTGCTCATGCTAATTAGCACCTTACTCCATGGGCAGCTCTCTAGTTGTGAACAGGATTTCTTCTGTGGTAAGATTGTATGCAAGGTGAGTAAAGGCATCAGAATCTGGCCACTGTTAACAGAAAAATTGCACTGTTGTGGATGTTTTTCACACGGATTCAGAGGGAGTCTGATTTTTCACATTTATGATTACTCACTATATCATTTTCAGGGCAAGATAAACATTCCAGATTCACTTTATTGTTCTCAATTTAAAGTGCTTTTCAGTGGATCATTTTTAGACACTTATCCCCTTCTACGCTCTTTATCAGCCAGCAACACTCTAAAAGGAAAACTTTAAAGATAGATATAAAAATTATAACTGAGGTGGTGTATTAGTAGAAACTGCAGACAGTGTCAGATAAAAATATTCAAATAGTTCTAATCTTCAGCAATTACAGAAGACAATCCCTCTGTTTACATATATACCTTTTATATACATATGAATGGGGGGAAAAATCAGTAATATCCTATTGCAAGGGAGCCTTTTGTTCATGTTAGCTATAAGAATTCTAGAACACATGAGTGTCATTGTAGTGCTGCTTACCTTTCCATTGACATCGTCCATTAAGGCCAATAAAAAGGTATAGAGGTTCCCAAGAAACAGAGCAAAGATACGTCCCAGCTGCCATTTCAATCCAATGCGAGGATGATACTCCTCTAAGGAAGCAATGGTTTCAAACAGTGGGGGACAAAACATTCCTAGCAAGGACATAACAATTTCAACCTGCCAAATGAGGATACTACTGTTAATAACAACAATAATGTTATTTCAGCACTTATCAAAATAGGTCTTACAGTATTTCATATCAAGGCCACTTCACTTCCTACAAAGAGGAAGCTGACATCTCTTTTCAGAGTCTGCAATTTTCCATTAATGCAGGTCAGGAAATGTATTAACATATATAGGGCTGAAACAGTTATGCTATATGGTAGCATGTCACCATATTAGTCCCTGCTTCTTATTAACAAAGTCCAATTACAGTAATAAGGTTTAAACAGTGGCACATCCGCACAATTCAGCGGCTGCAGGCAGTTAGTCAGCAAGTGATTGGAGCTTTTGATGGACTTATGAAGGTGTTTTGAGCTGAAATGACTTCAATTCCTGGCATATCTAATAACTTTACCTCCTACAGTCCCAGAAACTGAATAACCTGGGATGACTTGTGTATTGTGCCAGGACACTTATGTTATTATGTTGGATGAGGTCAACAGAAGATGCTCCTGTGACCCCAGTCCTGTGAGGAGCTTACTTAACCACAACTCTCTTTTTACTTTAAGGAGAGCTGAGACCTTTCAGAATGAGGTCCAATGGTCCTATTTTATTGTAGCAAGAATATCATAGAAATTAAGCTGTCAGCTTGTGCATAAATTTTATTTTTTTAAATGAGTGTCGCCTTCACAATTTTAAGAATGTTGCTGACTAGGATGGAAACATATCTGGAACCTGGTTTTCTTATGAAAACAGCAGTGACGCACAAATTTTGCCCTTGATCACACACATGTACAACACCCACTGAGTTTAAGAAGGATTGCATTTGTGTAGTCCCTGACAGAATATACAAGTTTTTCTAGTACCTACTTTACTTAGAGAGGAAACAGTGGCCAGAAGTTGGGCATCAAGAATGTCTTTTTTTTTTTTTTTTTTTTTTTCTTTTGGGAAAAATTCCATGAGATCTTAAAATATCAGCAGAAAAGCCTCAAAGGTTACAGCTGGTTGAAATTTTTCTGAGGGAACATTTCTGTTGAAAAATGCCGATTCGACTAAATTGAAATGTTTTTTGCAGAAATGTATCAATTTTGTCAAAATTCTCACAGGAAATGATCTCAACATTTAGTTTGGACTTCATCATTTCAACTTTTATATATTATAACAAAAGCTGAAATGAAGTTGAAATGAAACATTTTGATAAGGTCACAACACATTCAGGAATACTTCATTCTGTGAAAACTTCCAAGATTTCAACTTTTTGCCTTTAAATGTAACAAAACCAAATATCAAAATTTCCACATTTCCCATGAGGTGGAGATTCTATTTTTCACCAGATCTATCAGCAATGGACAGAAGAAATCTCTGTTTAACTTTTTATCTGAAGGGAGGGCACCTCTAACAGTCAAGGGACCCTTCTAGTACAATACTGCATCTCAGTTCCCGGCGTGAGACTTGGGGTAAAATTTTCCAAAGCACCTAAGTCACGTAAGCCCCTTTGAAAATGAACGGGACTTAGTTACTTAAGTCACTTCAGCTGTGTCTACACTGGGGGTGAGGGGAGAGAACAACCTTGTGGCAGAAAGTCTCAGCGCCTGAGTCAAATGACTTAGGCCTGTATGGCTCAGGCTGTGGAGCTAAAACATAGCAGTGTAGACGTTCCCACTTTAGTTGGAATCTGAGCTCTGAAGTCCAGCAAGGTGTGTAGGTCTCAGTGCCTGGGCTCCATCCGGAGCAGGAATGTCTACATAGCTATTTTTTTGCCCTGTACCACAAGCCCAAGATCCAAACTCTGAGATTCACTCCCCCCGCCCTGTGTTAGATGTACACTTTGGTGCTTTTGAACGTTTTAACCTTAATCCTGATGTGCGACTTGAACCACAATCTTTTGTTTTAGCAGATATCATCATGCTAACAATTACACTTCTTTCCAAGGAAAGTCAATATTACAGAAAATCAGAAACAAACTCTTCTTACCTCATTTCTTTCATACCAGCCAATGTTTTGCATTTTTGAAAAAGTCTGGGACCGCTTAACCACAAAATAGATGAGGTAGCCACTTCCACACAAGCAACATATGATAAGCACGTTGGCCAAAACCCGAAGGAATCTCCTCAGATGGATGTTCTCATCCTTGTTACTTTCTTGCTCATCCACAATAGACTCCTTTATAAGTAGATACATTTAAAGAATTGTGGCAGATACATAGATTCATTGAGTTTAAAACCAGAAGGGACCATTAGATCATCTACTTTGACTTCCTGTCTATAACAGGCTATAGAATTTCATCCAGTTACCCCATGCTATTATTGAGGAGGATGCCTTGTGTTTGACTAAAGCACATCTCCCAGAAAGGCATCCCATCTTCATCTGAAGACATCATGAGATGGAGAATTCACTTCCCTGGGAAGTTTGTTACAATATTCCATACCCTTACTGTTAAACATTTATGCCTTCATCTTCCAGCCATTGGTTCTCATTATGCCTTTGTCTGCTAGATTAAAGAACAGTTTAGTACCCTTTTCTCCCCATAAAGATACTCATAACCTGTAATCAAGCCACTTCTCAATCTTATTTTTGAGAGCTATGACTGTGAAATCATGGCTTTTTGGACATCTAATAAACTCTTTTTAAAGAGTGCCTAATTTTCATTCATATTTTTATGTTTAAAGATTTCCACTCAATTTTCCTCAGCTTTGGGAAGAATTTAGACTTTTTGAAGCATATATTTTTGGTTGGGTTGCCTGGATTGAATGTAATCAGATCATGATTAGTAGTCTCTAGGCAACCACCAACTTCCAGTCCAGGAATGAAATTGTCTTTTTGTGTCATAGTGAGGTCCATAATTAAGTTTCTTCTCGTTGGGTACAATACTACTTGCATTGGAAAATTTTCTATAAATATATATATTTTAGAAACTCTAATGTTATACTACTGGTCACATGGAACATTCACCATACGTCTCCCATAACACAATTTTTCTTTTCACACATTATAGCTGGGTGTTCAGGAGTAACTCATCCTGTTCTCTAGTTTGATTTGGTGGTCCATAACAGATCCCCACCAGCACCCCCTCCTGTTCTTTGTTAGTTAGCATATGAATCCAAATGCATTCAAGATCCTGCCCTTCTGAGTCATCAGCTAAAAAGGTGTCATTAATGAGAGTGCGGCCCAATTTTACCCACTCTGACCTTCCTAAACAGATTGTAACCAGTCATTTTAACATTCCAATTATATCAAATTTCTTCTCATCAATGAGCATTCCAATTCCTCTTGCTTGTTGCCTAGACTCCTAGCATTGGTATCTAAGCAACTGAAAAATATCTTTTCCTTCAGATTCTTTGTCACATTAGTTCAGTTTGTTCTCCACAATCTGAGTTTGAGTTTGTACCACATTTGCCTTCTTAGCACCCTCCCCTTGCCTTATCAGACCACTTGTGGAATTTGTGCTTTCAAAACCAGGGAGATTTCTGTCCAAGATGTTTGCTTAGATTATAGCTCAGTAAAGCCATTCTTTCAAAGCATTACAAGGGATTTTCCCCACACTTGATCATTTTTTTAAAAGCCACTTACCCCAACTTGATGATGTATTTTTCTGAATTATTAGGATCCTAAATCTTCCCTACCTACCTGCTTACCCATACAATAAAGGAAATAGTCCAGGCTTTTCAGGATTGAGCCAAAAGAAATTAAACCCCTCCACCCCCTACTTGGCAGCCTGAGCCAGTAATTTTCTCTGGAGAGTGCCCAAAAATTTTACCAGCTTCAGGGATGAACTTTTCAACAGCAAATATTAAAATAAAGAAGACTAAAATGACTAATGCAGCACTCCAGATGCTGTTTGTCTACTGTTAGACATTATAAGTCCTAAATCTAATACACCTTTAAAACTGACTTTTCTGTTGTAGCAAAGATCCTTCCATTTTTATCTATGCTTGATGTACATGTCACCTCCCTCCTTCTCAAAGGTCTTACTTTGAGTGTGAGTAATGCAGAGGATTAAGTTCAAGAAATTCAAGGACTTTGATGTAGGATTCAGCTCAAGAATTTGTATCTTAGGAAATTGAACACAATCTTTAATTACTGACTTCTCCTTCCACAATGATCTATGCAGTTGGTTTTCTCAGTGTGTAAAACCATTTCAGGTGTTCTGATACCTAAACTGCTCTTTGCTCCTCTCAAGAATTCTAGAAATGTTTTACCCAATCCATTTTATATTGGGCTTTTCTATGCACGGAGTTCATCTTAGCTGGTTGACTTTTATTGAAACTTTGTTACATGGAAAAAAATGGCTTTTTGACCAAAATGTTAATGGAAATTTTCCATAACTCCAAAGCTGAATTTTTTTGGGGGTAACAATGTACAGTTAAAAATTAATCTTTTTGGTTTGGTTTTCAGTAAAAGTGTTCAGTGTTTGCTTTTCAAAACCAAAAATGCCTGATGTTTTAAAATAGAAAATGGTTCTGAAAAATTGACAACCTTTTTTCCATTTTTGGCTTCTGGATTTTTTTGAAAAACCAAAACTTTTCATGGGATATTAATTTTTTTTCCTGCATACAACTGGCATTTTTCAACAAGCTCTACAGTGGATCTTCTCAATTGCTTTCTCTGTAACAATTTTCTTCGGAATTAATACAATATGGGCCAACCTTTGTTCTCAACTAGACCAGTATAAATTCACAATGACTCCATTAACATCAGTAGTTATTGTGATTCACATCAGTATAACTGAATCAGAATTTGGCTGGTATTGCGTAACATGATAGGAGACCCAAATGCAAATTATACACAAACTCCTTGTCTGTCTCCTTTTCCATAAACATGTAATAAGCTAAACAAAGAATTTTTGCCAAATCTCCTTCATTCAAGTTCAGCTTGTATACTGGCAGATTGTGAGAGTTATATTAGAAATAAAAACAAACACAACCTCTATATTGGAATTAGAGCTGGGCTCCAAACCAGATCCTTGGATCTGAATCCCATTATATTTAGGAAAGTTCATATTAATGCATGATGGCTAGGGCTTATCTCTCTAGTGAGCTCTGTGATAGAGTATCAGGACTTAGTACTTCGTGTGGATGTGCAGCACAATTCCACAGACTCTTTGGCAGCCAGAGCAGCGGGGTTTCCTTTCAGCTCAAGATAAGACCTTTGATTGGAGGTGAGAGAGCAAGGAGGAGAGACAAGAAGCTCTGTAGGCAAAAGCCTTGGGGATAAGCATACGTGCTGGCACCCCCTGCTTAAAGTGACATTCATCATATGCAGGGTTTGCAGTTTGGTTCAATGACTCTCACTACTCTTGCTATATAAATTGTTCCAGCACCACTGGGGATAACCAGCCTATGAAGGAGCTCGGATCAAGTTCAATATAGAACTGTTTATAAGCAAAATCCTATTTCTTAAACTGAATCTCCAAGGCAGCAAACTAAAGCAGATGCCAGCAAGAGCATGAGTTTGGGCAAGAATCTATCATGTGCATGTTGTGTTGGGAAGGAGTGAAGGATCCCATATTGTTGAACTTGGGGGAAATTAGCATGTGAAACCAAACTTCTCAGCTCTGCTTCATCTCTAACTGAAACACAGGAGAGAGCATATAGGAAAGATCAAGCTCCAAAAGAGTATCTCCACCCCTTGCCATTGAAAACCACTCACTTATTCCTCACTGATATTCCCTACTCCATTTTTCAGAAGAAAGTAGAACAGCAATAGCCTTCCAAACCCTAAATATGGAGATCTGTTAAGCACAGAACGTAGGAAGTTAGAATCACCATGGTTAATCATTTTGTCCCAGGGGGCACCTTGGGATATTATATAGGTATCCAGGTTATTGTCTAATTTTTCCCTTAAAAATTCTGCTAAGGTGGAATCTGGTAGCATCTCCAGAGGCAGGGAATTCCCTGTAGAGAAAGTGTATGCCATTTGGATATTACCTTGAAGCTTGTTGTAATAGATGCAAATTTGTTGTCTGCGGTCTCTGGGTTGCCAATGAGGTAATCCCAGCTAGTGAACATTTTCCAGCTGAAAGTGAAATTGTTGTCGTCCCCATCTCCTGTGTTTTCATTGGCATTTCTGGCCATCCTGTGCGATGACACAAATGGCAATGTGTTTACTTGCAGTATATTATTCAGCCACTAGATGCCCCTGTGTGCTATATAGAAATTCAGACAAGTTGTGATTCCTGGTAAATAAGGAAAACAAAGCTGGGACTCAAGTTATGTAGCAGTATCTGCTTTGTGTCTGGTTGTAGCTGTTTTCTTTAAATAAATACCTCTGGTTTAAGGAGGGCTGAGTCCCTATATCATGATGCAGATCCACTATTCATTACAAAATGATAGCCATATTGGAGGATTTTTAATAACAGTAACGTCAATGAAATTTAGGAGGATTCATAAATGGACCAGGAGAGGAATTATTTGTATAGTGTCTAGCAAATAGGGTTCTGGTTCATGCCTAGGCACTATGACAATACAAATAAATATCACACTTATCATCAGACTGTGCTATTCTGCATGCTATTTAGATTAAGAAAAACAAATTTCTGGTGCTGTCAGATATACCAGCTACAACATGATGTTCCAGAGAGATTTCAATGGTTACACAATGCTAGAGTAGAATAATATTGTAAATGTACAGCACATCTGAGTGTCTGGATACATTTCTGTGCCTCATTCCAACAAAGGACTCAAGATTTTGTGTGCACTGAATAGCAACATGCCTGTTTCAATAAACACAAAAATCCATTTGGCTTACACTTTCCTATGGGGAGGAAGGGTAGTCTTGAGGTTAAGTCACATGATGTGGAGTCAGCAAATAGTCTGTTCAAAAGCAGGAATAGAACTTCTTTCTGTGTGACCACAGGCAAGTCACTTAACTCTGTGCCTGTAATTCTCCATCTGTGAAATGAGGTCAATAACATCTATCTCCAGTGTTTTGGGAGGCTAAATTAAATCTTTGAGATCCTTGACTAGAAGGTGATTAGTGGGAAGACCTCACAGCTCCTATTGGCATCAATGTGTGGTTTTGGGGGTGCAAGGAATGCAAGAGTAGGCTCTTTGGTGAAGTAGGCCCTAAAAGTCTTCTGAAGTTGTCACATGGATTCTAATCACCTGGAAACTGGACTGAAAGTGCCATGCCATGTCCCTAAATCTGCTATTTTAACAATAAGTGGAGGAGAATGGTGAAATGCAATAGAGATTAGTTTGAATTTCAGAGAAAGAGGGGGAAAAACACTAAAACCAAAGAACTATACTTACGATCTTATAACCACCATCAGGCTGTAGCCAAATACACTAACTCCAACCATGAAGTATGCCATTGGTAGCCTGTATTTCAACCAGCCGATTGTCCGTTGGTTGTTGTAGTAGCCATAAAAAAGAGCAGAATATTTGATATAACCCTAAAAAATAAGACAACAAAAAAAATCTCGCCAATAAGTTTAATTCTTTGTCTGTTATGTGCATTTCTCTTACAAGAATGAAGGCCATTGGATTGTTTTGCAAGTTAAAATAGAGTCCATTGAACGATCAAGTATTTTAATTCTACATTTTTGAATTAATCTTGGCTTTTTAGCAACTAGCTTCTGAAACACCACTGCACTGCTATCCTTATCAGATGCCTGTGATACACACACTCTGCCCCTCTACTGACCAGAAGAACCTGTCTAGGTGAGTGGAAGCAAGTCAAAGTGTGAATTTTTGAGGTCTGAGCTGAACCTGTCTACTACTGAGGCTGCTCTGCATGGTGCATGCTGCCCATGCCTGCAGGCACCACAGGCTCCCCTCCCCCCCCCACAACTCTCATTGGCCAATGGGAACTGTGGAGCTGGTGCGGGAGGAGGGGGGACAGCACATAGAGATTCCCTGAACGCCCCTCGCCTAGGGGACACACTGGCAAGCTGGGGCTTGTGGCTCCAACCCCAGGGTGGGAAGAGGGGCGCTGAAGCTTGGGGACCAGTGTCTGCCCATAGCACGGAAATTTGCCGGGCCGGATAAAAAGAAGCAGTGGGTGGCATCTGGCCTGCGGGGCCCCCCTTAGTCTGAGGCCTTGGGCTGCAGCCCCTAAGGCCCCTGCATTAATCCAGCCCTGCCTGGCTACAACATTCTGGAAAGCTCCCATCTGTGCTTCTGATCAGGACTTCAGAACAACTAAAACAATATCCTAGGCTGTACACTAGACCCAGTTTAATCAGTTCTTTGTAAAATCTCCAGCTCAGCTGGATGCATTCAGTAAAAGTTGTTAGTTATGCATGTGTTTATTAATGAGAGATTTCTAGTAATCCAAGCCACAACATTGGCTGTACAGTTAGGGCCAGCTCCAGGGGTTTTGCCGCCCCAAGCAGCCAAAAGAAAAATGCCGTGATCTGCGGCAATTCAGTGGGAAGTCCTTCGCTCCGAGCGGGAGCGAGGGACCATCCACCAAATTGCCACCGAATACCTGGATGTGCCACCCCTCTCCAGAGTAGCCGTCCCAAGCACCTGCTTGCTAAGGTGGTGCCTGGAGCCGGCCCTGTGCACAGTTATTTCTGCATGATTTCGAGCAGGTGGTGGGAACACTGCAAATCTGAGTATAATGCCATAGGTACAGCATGACCTTTCGCATGTCTCTGTCATTACTGAGGAGCTATTGAGAGCAGAGCAGCAACACAGTCCCTTGGAAATTGTAGCAGATTATATTGTGTCTGGTGGGGAGGAGTCGAGTAAAAAGCCTTCTAAAATATAGACAGGACCATTCTGGAGTTCATTAGTGCAGAGTGAAACTCAAGCCTGTTTTAGCTTTCTGGTCCCTGGTCAAAAATTGTACAGAACATCACATCACATGCTGTTGTTTTTTTTTTATTTTTCTTCTATGATACATCTAGTAGTATGTCTAAATTAGATCTATTGTTTTCTGCTGATGTCATCCAGTATGTAATCCACTTGCTGCCAAAGTATTCACTTATTTGTTACTGTGCTGAAAAATATTTTTCTGTTAGAAATCTATTTTACAGGGATTGGTGATGTTGGTGCTTTTTCTCTTCATTTTGAATTTACTTGAGGTTTTTTCCCCCCATTGCACCACACGTATGGTGCACACTGTAGTAATAAAGGGTGAGTCTCTGTGGATGTTAGTCACAGCAGCATAGTGTGGAAGTGTGCCAAGCAAAAGGCAAAAATTTGGAAGCTAAATGTAGATCTGCTCTTTGTCCTAGCAGGGTCACATATGGCCCCATCTCAGAACAAATTTCCTTAGTTATGTGCAGAACCTACAGGCATTCAAATAAAAATACCAGCTGCAGGTCAGCAAAATATCACCCTGTTTTGTGGTGGTGTTTGTTTCCCCTAACAAGACAGGCTAAAGATTGCTGCTACCTTCCTTTTTTAATTTTTAAAGATTCACTGCTCATGCTACACAAACCTACTCAGATTACCGATAATTAGCATTGAGCTTCAGTAAATTTAAAATGCTGGCTAGTGGGCTTAGGGAGTGGGGAGAATAAGTCTCTAAAACTCCAGTAAGATCCTCAGTTAAAAATGAGTGGGACAATATCACAGCTGTATCAGGTTGCTCAAAACAGACACTTAAAGACCTGCTAACAAATTGGATTAATTTACCTGACCTACTTTCAGCATTAGTGGTTTTTAGAAAACTTGAATGATGATGATCTTTCTGGAAGTACCACCTTCAACAGTAGTTCTCAGCAGCATCGGGTAGTATCTCAAAAACACTTCCAGAAATACCATCTTTTATTGTCTGATCTCAGGAGAGGGAAAATAACACAGCGGAGCACAGACTATCCAATAAGTTCTTGGACTGCATTGCAGACAACTTTTTATTTCAGAAAATTGAAAAAGCTACTGGGGGGAAGCTTCTAGACTTGATTTTAACAAATAGGGAGGAACTTGTTAAGAATTTGAAAGTGGAAGGCAACTTGGGTGAAAGTGATCATGAAATCATAGAGTTCACAATTCTAAGGAAGGGTAGAAGGGAGTACAACAAAATAGAGACAATGGATTTCAGGAAGGCAGATTTTGGTAAGCTCAGAGAGCTGATAGGTAAAGTCTCATGGGAATCAAGACTGAGGGGAAAAACAACTGAGGAGAGTTGGCAGTTCTTCAAAGGGACACTATTAAGGGCCCAAAAGCAAGCTATTCCGATGGGAAGGAAAAAGAGAAAATGTGGCAAAAGACCACCTTGGCTTAATCACGAGATCTTGCATGACCTACAAAATAAAAAGGAGTCATATAAAAAATGGAAACTAGGTCAGATTACAAAGGATGAATGTAGACAAATAACACAGGAATGCAGGGGCAAGATTAGAAAGGCAAAAGGACAAAATGAGCTCAAACTAGCTATGGGAATAAAGGGAAACAAGAAGACGTACCGCTTCACCGGGAACCATTAATAACTACTCTCCTGAGTATGGTTATCCAGCCAGTTATGGCACCCACCTTATAGTAGCCCATCTTAAGTTGTATATGCCTAGTTTATTGATAAAGAATATCATGCGAGATTCATATCACAAATGCGCTTACTAAAGTCTAGGTATACCACATCCCACTGCTGTCTCCCTTATCCACAAGGCTTGTTATCCTATCAAAGAAAGCTATCAGATTGCTGACATACTTGTTCTTTACAAATCCAAGCTGGGCTACTCCCTTTTACCTTACACCTCCAAGTGTTTGCAGATGATTCCCTTTAATTTACTTGCTCCCATTATTTTCCTGGCACAGAAATTAAACTAAAGTGTGTCGTATAGTTTCCCTTTCTATAGATGGGCAACTATTATTGTTGCCTTTCCAGTCTTCTGGAATCTCTCCTGTCTCCCATGATTCCAAAATATAATAGCTAGAGGCTCAGATATCTCCTCTATTAGCTCTCTTGAGTGTATTCAGCATGCATTTCATTCAGGCCCTTGGTGACTTGCAGGCATCTAACTTTTCTAAGTGATTTTTAACGTGCCTCTTTTTTATTTATCTTCTAACCTACCCCCTTCCAGTTAACATTCCTATGGTATAGGACAGTTCCTTCATTGACTCTCAGTGAAGACCGAAACAAAGAAGTACATTAAGCATCCCTGCATTTTCAAGTTTCCTGCTACTGTTTTCTCCCTCCTCACTTGAGCAGGGGGCCTTACTCCTGTCCTGGGTCTTCCTCTTGCTTCTAATGCATTCATAAAAAGTCACTGCTGGAAAGTATGAAACAAGTGGGGTTCCGCAGGGGTCTGTTTTGGGACCGGCTCTGTTCAATATCTTCATCAACGACTTAGATATTGGCATAGAAAGTAAGCTTATTAAGTTTGCAGATGATACCAAACTGGGAGGGATTGCCAAACTGCTTTGGAGGATAGGGTCATAATTCAAAATGATCTGGACAAATTGGAGAAATGGTCTGAGTAAACAGGATGAAGTTTAATAAAGACAAATGCAAAGTGCTCCACTTAGGAAGGAAAATCAGTTTCACACATACAGAATGGGAAGAGACTGTCTAGGAAGGAGTACGAAGGCAGAAAGGGATCTAGGGTTATAGTGGACCACAAGCTAAATATGAGTCAACAGTTGATGCTGTTGCAAAAAAAGCAAAAAAAAGCAAACGTGAATTCTGGGATGCATTAACAGGTGTGTTGTGTGACAAGACACGAGAAGTCATTCTTCGCTCTACTCTGCGCTGGTTAGGCCTCAACTGGAGTATTGTGTCCAGTTCTGGGCACCGCATTTCAAGAAAGATGTGGAGAAATTGGAGAGGGTCCAGAGAAGAGCAACAAGAATGATTAAAGGTCTTTGAGAACATGACCTATGAAGGAAGGCTGAAGAATTGGGTTTGTTTAGTTTGGAAAAGAGAAGACTGAGAGGGGACATGATAGCAGTTTTCAGGTATCTAAAAGGGTGTCATCAGGAGGAGGGAGAAAACTTGTTCACCTTAGCCTCTAAGGATAGAACAAGAAGCAATGGGCTTAAACTGCAGCAAGGGAGGTTTAGGTTGGACATTAGGAAAAAGTTCCTAACTGTCAAAGTGGTTAAATATTGGAATAAATTGCCTAGGGAGGTTATGGAATCTCCATCGCTGGAGATATTTAAGAGTAGATTAGATAAATGTCTGTCAGGGATGGTCTAGACAGTATTTGGTCCTGCCATGAGGGCAGGGGACTGGACTCGATGACCTCTCGAGGTGCGTTCCAATCCTAGAGCCTATGAATCTTACATAAAGAACCTATTCACCCTCCTGCTAGTTTTCTCTGAGGACTGATTGAGTAGCTTGAAGGTTTCCTAAAGGCATATAAGCATGTTGGCCTAAATTTTCAAGTGGAACTACTGATTTTTTCTTTTGAGCACCTCAATTTTTGGCTGCCCAACTTCAAACTCCTTTCAAGGGGCCTGATTTTCAGAGAATGGGGGCTCAGCAATTTCTGAAATCTGAATCTTTCAAGGTGTCTCAAGTTGGGCACCAAAAAGCAGAGGCATTGTTTCACTAGACACACTTGGAAATTTAGGATAATGGATATTTCATTTCCTAGTTTGCTCCACTTTGTCTATTCAGCAAACTCATTTAGTGCTTGCCACTTTACTTCTGATAAGTGGCAAAAGCACCTCACCAACCTTCTTTTGGCTCCTCATTTCATGGCTAACTTTCTCCATTTATTGCCATCTATGTGAAGATGCTTTCTGCTTAGACATACCTCAGTTTTAGAGCCAGTGCACACATGAGTTTGACAATCTGGCCCCAATGGGAAAACCTGGGCTGCTATAGGAAGTGGTGCTGGTAACTAAGTAGAACTCTTCCCTCTGAATCAATACTCAACCTATGCACTAAAGATTCTTGTTAATACAGAAATTATTTTTTTTCAGGATGAAGGTTATTATATATATGTAAGATGATGATGGTGATTATGTGATAATTGGTCTATATTGACGTGCAGCAGAGATGTAATTATTAAGCTGTCTTTATTTTTCCAAAATCTTTTCTTGCCAGTAAGTCTAGGTCACTTGTGTGAACCTATATCAGAAGTGCTAAAAGTCACTACTGTCTGATGATTTATTCAGTGGCATATGTGAAATTAGTTGCTTTCACTCCACTTATTAGTGGATAGTTATCCTTGCTACAAAATTATTATTGCAAATCAGACTAATAGGCCTGCCTGTTGTAATTCTAATAGAAGAAGCCAAGGATTGAGATATATAGAACTTAAGTCTCCCAGGGCTACAGTGTCATAGTATAATTCCTCAATCTGAACCTTAGAGTTCAAATATGAGGTACTGGCATAAATTCCTCTAAGCTTATTTACCAGCTTAGATCTGATAGTGCTGCCACCAGCCAAAAATTCCAGTGTTTGGCTCATTCTGGTCTCCCCAAAACCTTCCCTGGGGGACCCCAAGACTCAGATGCCCTGAGTCTCTCACCACAAAGGGGAATAACCCCCCTCCCCTTGTCTTCTCTTTACTTCCTCCCAGGCTTCCCCTCCCTGGATGGCCTGGGACGATCAACCTATTTCAATTCCTTGAAATGCAAACCAGCGAGATCAGGTTTCTTTCACCCTCACTGAGAGTCCCTGCAAATGCAAGCTTTGTAACTCTAACACAAAGAGATTTTCAGTTCCCCCCTGTCTTCTTCCTCCCCCCCAATTCCCTGGTGAGCTGCAGACTCAATTCCCTTGAGCCCAACTAGGAAAAAATCCAATAGATCTTAAAAAGAAAGCTTTATATAGAAAGAAAGAAAAAGACATAAAAATGGTCTCTGTATCAAGGGGGCAATATACAGGGTTAATGGCTTAAAAGAAAAATGAATAAACAGCCTTATCCAAAAAGAAATAAATTTAAAACATTCCAGCAATTCCATGTAAATTCCAAAACAATTATAACCTATCATTGTCTTATACTGTACTTACAACTGGGAAAAAACCCAAGGGAAAGAAGATTACAGCCTGAAGGTAGGAGATCCTCTCTCGCAGCCGAGAGAAGCACAGGTCACAGACAAAAGACAACAACCCAAAATTCCTCCCTGAGCTTTGAAAAATCCGGTTTCCTGATGGTCCTTACTGGTCAGGTGATGTTGGTTCCTTTGTTAACCCTTTACAGTTAAAGAACTTACCCTTAAGCTATCTGTTGATGACCAATACCAGAGAGAGAGATATCCTATATATTATATCCCAGACGTCAAGACGACTTGGAAGAACAAGTTGATGTGCGGCCACACCTGAAAGCTGAACGTTCACTTGTCCTCCTCCATTGCGAGCCAGCAGCGTGATCTGAGCATAAGTCATGGAAACCTAGCTACAGTCCATCCTTCGAGACCATTTTACCAAGGCTCAGTGGAGACAGTTACCACATCAGATAGTGCTGTTAGAAGATGCCAATTGAGCCTCATCAACAATCCCCTACTACCACCATAACTCAAACCAATCGAACTGGGTATACGCCTACAGCCTCTGTAATCTGGAGATGCTTGGTACACGATCCAGAAGCACACACCGAGTATGTACCCACCCTTGGCAATGAGGGTTGGAGGGATAGATCAAAGGCACTCGGAGGAGTTCAGTCAGCTGGTGGAATACAGAAGGGCTGTAGAGATTAAGGATTAAGACTTGGCTACTGAAAAATACAAGGGCCTGTACTCTGTCCGAAGCCCTAGCGTTTAGGATGTGGAAAGTGAAGGCCAAAGTGGTCCCAGTGGTGGTAGGAGCCCTCGGGGCTGTGACTCCTAAGCTGGGTGAGTGGCTCCAACAGATCCCAGGAACAACATCAGAGCTCCCAGTGAAGGACTGATGTAATTCCGTTGACTTCAGTGGATTTATATATGTTTTATCTTATTGTAAAATGAGAATTAAATCTACAACTTGAACAGCCACATGCTCTGTAATTGTGCACATGCACCCATTTTTGAATAAAAAAAGTAGCAGCTTTTTCCTGCAGAACAAACAATTGCATATATATGTGCGGTATGTGCACTCTGAATACATTTGTGTATGGAAATCTGCTAAATCCATATGCAAACAAATGTGTGCACACAATAGATTTTGACCCAAAATGTTCTGGGGCTGGATCCAAAGCCTATTGATGTCAATGGGAGTCATTTCATGTCCTTGTCTGGGGAAAAGTGTGTGTGTGTACCATAAAATAATGATTTAGTCAACATCTTGTACCAAATTAATCTCTGTAAACCTAGCAATTTCAATGGAGTTACATCAGGGCTGTATTTTGTTCCCATACATATTAACACATCTTATTCTCTTCCAAAGTAGATGTACAATACATACCTCAAAATCCCAAAGGACAGAAAAATCCATAGCGGTCGCTTGTTCAGCTCTGGGTACAGTTTTTCTAGGTATACTTCCATATGGGATTCCCATCAAGATCTAGGTGAGGTTTATGAAGACATGTTTATAGTATAGCAGAGTGTATATCACTTTTCATTTCTCCATTAATTAAACATTTTCCTTGTAATAAGATACAACAGGAAAAAGGGAGGTTTTTAAAATGTAGAACAAATTCACAAACAGGATTATTTAGAAAAAGTTACAGAACTCCGATTGCAAATAGTGACTCAACCTGAAATAGCACATGCACATTTAATGATCCCCATAAGCTTCCTAATATTTCCCAGGACTATCAAAAGTGCAGAAAATTCTGGTGTTTCATGGTGTGTGTGTGTGTGTGTGTACATACTGTAGATTATGGCTCTGATTCACCATATTGGTTTAATATTCGCTTAACTTTGGGCATGTGACTAGTACCACTAAGTAAGTTAACTGAGCTTAAGTGCTTTGCTGAATTGGGATTTGACTTGGTGAGAGAGTTTTTTCTGCTGCCTTGTTATAATGACTTGCTGCAAATTGCTCTGAGAATTTGACAGATTTTAGAATGACTTCTTCTACAATTTACAAAATAGTAGTAAAAAGACTCTCTTGAGCGGTAGGCTGAAGTTTTACTGGCCCTGATGTTGCTAGTTCTTGTGGGAAGGGTACAAACGTCCAGATCTGGAATCAACTGTGAATGACATGAGTGAAGATGGCGAACACTTTCACAAGAATGCCTAGAGACAAAGAGTGAAGTCCTAGTCCTGCTGAGGTCAATGAGAGTTTTGCCATTGATTTCACTGGGGTCAGGATTTCATCTAAGAGCCTGATTGTGATCTCAAACTGGTGTAAATGAGGAGTAAATCCTAGAACTAGACAAGCACAAAACTCATGTGAGATGAGAATTGGGCCCTATATTGTTTAACCACACCCTTTTACTGATACTACTTTGATGTTCATATACAACATATCTCATAAACTCCATAAAATTGTGATTGTAGTTGTGATGGGTACATTGTTAAAAATGAAGAAAAAACTCAAATCAAATCACCACCACCCCTAAATAAAAGAGGAAAGCCTTAAAAAGGGCTGTGAAATGGATTTGGAGACAATAGCAAGTAAAGTCTATTCTCCAGAATAAACACAGGATGGAGGAATCTAAATTAACTTGCAACTAATTAATGTCTTCTCTGGACCAATTTCTGTTCTTGCTTACACCGGCATAAGTCCAGAGCAATTCCAATTATTTTAATGGAGTTACTTCAGTGTGTGAGAGAGCAGAATTTACCCTTCCCTTCTGGCTTCCCTTTTCCTCTTAGTAATCTAGTGGTGATGCTGTGGATAAAATGTTTTCTATGTAACCTGAACTAGACTCATTCAATAAGAGACATTTGTTGCTGTGCAGATGGCTCATGGGTAATCAAATACTCTTGGGTAGTCAAAACCTGATCTGAGTATGTGCAGGATTCCAGATACTCCTTTGTTCAGAGATGCTGATGTTGTTGGCACATCTCCATACATGAACACTGGTAATCAGGAGTTGGTTTAAGGCTACTGTGAAAATGGCTTAATGCTTTATGAACATACCGAATATGAAATGCAGCAACTAAGAATGGGATGGTTTAACTTCTTGCCTTTTTTTTTTTTAAATTGTTTTCATCTGTTACTGAACTGGTGATGTAAAGTGCAACCTGAGGATAGATGGTGGTTTCTTATTGCTCGGGTATATTTGGTGTAATTCAGCTCTCTCTTCTGTGCTGTAAATCAGGAAAACTGCTTGATCTGGGTCTTTAGTGCTCCAGAATTCCAGAACTGCCTTCTTTAGATCCTGATGGTGGAATGGAAGGAATGGCAATGTTTGGGGGCAGGGGGATGCTATAGATCCTTTCATCTAACTTTTCTCTCTTGGTGCCCCTTTAAAAGGATTTTCTTAGGGTTGGCCCTGATTTTAAAATAAAATTGTTCTATTATGTAGTTGTGGACTGGCACAAAAATCAATTGTTAGTGGAGGATGAAGCAGAGCATTGCTGGGGCTGGGCTTGGACTGGCAAAGATATCGATGTTTTTATGGTCGTATTTTCAAAATGCTCAGCATCGGCCTAACTCTATTCCCAGTGATGTCAGAGTTGAGACAAATGATGAGCGCTTCATAGAATCCTCCCAATAGCATAAATTGCACTTTTTAGAATAATTTTTTTCTTCTCCATGTCAGAGCACCATCTGAAAACATTCAAGAGTCTGGCTAAATACTGCCTGGGAAATGGAAGCTGCTAGAGAGAGGAGCATGTCTGCACAGCAACAACTTCAATTTAAATTTCACTTATTTGGATAGAAGGCTTCTTTGCCCTGAACTGCTGGGTTATATCTCTCTAATGCAACAAAGGGATTCATTTTATCAGTTGATGCAGTATTCTCCCCTCAAGAGAAGTCAAGATCAGCTGAGGGGCATTTATTCATGCTTACAGATAGATTTTTTTTATTTATACAGTGCTTGAGTTATGAAATAATCTCAGCGTTAAGCAGTTGTAAATGGCAGGGGTCAGGAGGGCAGCTGGCATCAGGAAGGTGACGTGAGAACAGAATAATGCCATGGCATCTCCCAATAGCATTGTGCAGGGTAGGACTTGCAGCAAGACCAGGATTTATCTAAATTGATTGGCAACACTTTAATTTAAGGATTGTCTATGAAGGAGTCATAAAAAATTAATATATTTATAAGTAGGCTATGGCCAGTGCACAGCAAAGTCTAAATGCCTCATAAATAGTTTAGAATACATTTGCAGCATGAAGCAGACAGAGCACATCAATCGCTTCTAATGCATTTGTTTTGCAAGAGTTGTATACTTAGTTTTAAAGCCATTTATAATTAAATGGTTATTGCCCAGCCCCTGTATACATTGTAACGTTTAATGCACCATGAATAAAATACATACCATATAGACAAAACAGGCACAACTACTTCATCATACGGAAATGTACAATTCATAAAGAAAGAAAATGCGTTTGTATTGTTCACTTCTAAAGGTTATGCCTCTCCGTGCTCAGAGGATACTTTCAATCTGAATGGCTTTTATTTTATATAAAGCAAACAACAAAATTAAAGAAGGGGGAATAAGTGCAGTCTCTATCAGAAGACCACACACTGTCTTTCCTCTGTAATAATCTGCATTGAACAAGAACATCTAGCAGTCTCGACAGATAGCAAAGCCCTTAAAGACACAGCACACAGAAACTGAGCCATAGTATTATATAGCTAAATACACACATCTATTTTTAAAAGGGTTATAGCTAAGTATTTCCACCATACTCTTCTTTGGCCAAGCCTCCTCCAATAACAATGGAAAAGAGTAACAAGAAAACTCTTTCTCATGAAGAAACAACTGGCTGATTTAAGATGTGGAAAACAGGGGTATTTTGGAAACCAACAATTACTCATTGTGAGAGGATTTGGCAAATCTTATTTATTTTATGCATCCTCTTAATTTGGAAGAACCTGAGAAACTATGCAAAACTTATCACTTACTAGTCAAGCAGCCATGTCAAATTAACACCAGTAAGAACATTAGCACCAGTAAGAACTTTTAAACCACATCATTAAGTATTTTGTACATACCTTTTATAACTCCCTAATAGGCAATCATGTAATTAAATATTACCAGTATATTACCTTTACTGTGATTTTTTACAAGAATGTCAGGGTTAAGAAATGTGTTTGACAGTATCATATTGTCTCTATGGCTTTCTTAATTACTTTTGGAAATGTACTCCCAGGATTTCTTAGAGATATGATGGCCTATACTTGAAGCCAATAGAATTCCTGAATTCTGTTTTTTCACTCTGCCCAAAACTTTCAGCAATATGAGCCTAAAGTTAGGCTTCCAAATCCATATTTAGTTGCTTAAGGATGGGAGTTTTCAAAGGGTATTCACCCCACGCTTGCCCTGAAAGGGTTAATGCAGACTGAGAAGGGGGCTAATTAACCCAGCAGGTCATAGCTGAGGGGAATCCAGTGGCTAAGCAATCCCCAGATTGAATGAGAAGCCCAGCTGAGGAGGAATGAGCTGGGCTGGGACTATAAAGGCAGGAAATTGACAGCAAAAAAGGGGTGGCTGGGAAAGCCTGCGGTCACTCCCTGGGAGAAGGGAGGTACATTTGGGCTGGCAAACCCAGGGTGGTGGGGAGAGTCAGGAAGGTAGCAGAGGGGTCAGGGAAAGGCAGTAAGGTTGAAAAGAGGCCTTGACTGCTGGCTACAGGATCCCTGAGCCAGAACCCAGAGTAGAGGGTGGGCCCAGTTTCTCCTTCCAGCCACTGAGGGAGTGGCATGACAAAGCAGTGAATGGGAAGGCTGCCTAAGCCTGTTTGTGGGAAGAGACTTTCCAACCCCAGTTTTCCAAAGGGGAAACATTTGGTGACCTGGCTGAAGGGTCAAGTCACAAAGAGACAGCAGCTTGTGGAGTGAGAGAGGGGGCTGCTGACCCAAAAAGAGAGACTGAGAAATAATGTGCAACCACGAGAAGAGATGAGGAACTCATGAGCTGTTCCCCAGAATAACCAGGAGGAGGCACCATCCTGGCAGTGAGTGGAGCACCCCATCAGAGCACTTTAAGTGATTACAAGGCATTGACTTCAGTGGGAATTATGCTCCTAAGTCTCTTAAGATGCTTTTGAAAATCTCTTCCATTGGTGATAAATATTGATTTAGGGACATGGTCACAAAACCCAACATTTTCAAAAATAGGAACCTAACTTGCTACTATAAATCCAAATAGCACATAAGGTGTATCTCTTACCATATTTTAACTAAGGCTAAATAAAACTGAAGTTTATTCTGCCATTCCAGAAAGACAGAGCATCATGAAGTGACATTATCCACAGATCTATCAGTAAGACAGCCCAAGGTCTCTGTGCCTGTCTGAGCAGTATCTTGCTCCTAATGAATGTCAAAATGAGAATGATGCAGAAGATAAGAAACTGATCAAGACTTAAGATAAGCATGATGACATGACTGGCTGTGACATTACCAGATGCAATAACACTGGGAGTAACAAAGTACAATTGGAAATAACAAGTAACTATATGCCATCAATCTAATTTTGACACTTACTGTGGAGAAGATACTATTTGCATGAACATAAATGCAGGATTGGGGCCTAAGATCTTACCTCTGGAATTATAACCAGTCCAAATATTAAACCAAAAAGGACCATATTTACTCCATACATCCATCGCAGAAATATGAAATAAGAAGCTACTGAGGAACCAAAGTGACCTTAAACAAAAAGAGGTAGTGGTTAGTACCATGGGTGGGGTAGGATTCTCTATGACCAAGAGATCATTTGAAGTAACACAAAACAGTACAACAACAGATCTTAGTCATGTTCAGTCTAAATGGAAGTTGCACTTACTCTCCACTTCTTTTATCTTCATTTCCCAAGGAATACACTGTGTCTTAAAATTGTCAAAGTCTCTCTTAAATTTCATCCATTTCTGAAATAAGAAAACAGCGTTGTAAATAGGGCTATAATGTTACGCTGGTCATGGAGAGGCATCTGGGATTGCTTTCTCTAAGGAGTTCCTAAAGTTAGTGCTTAGATGAGTTATTAAACATTGGTGGCAAACTTTAAAGCCAGAGGTGAGCCTGAACCAAATTCTGGAGTTTTCAGTCTGGGTCTGGGTCTGACCTTTTTTACTTCTGTAACGGTCCACATCAAAACCCTGAATCCAAATGCTTCCAAACTCAAGTGTTCAAATTCAGGTCCTGAATCCTAACTTTCTTAGGTTTCTGTGGGATCTGAGTTAGTGCTGGGATTTAACCCCTTGATAGAGTGAGAGAGGTTGAAGCTGCAGACCAAGATCTGTGTGTGACGCTTTGGTTTGGGTCCATTCCTGTTTAAAAGGAGGATTCATTTGAAAAATAGCAAACCTGATTCTTTTCTCATTGGCTAAACTGTCACTGACGTCAATGGGAACAGGACATGATCAATTTTTTTAAAAAAAAAATCTCAAATCAGTGGAATCTCCATGAAAGCAATAACTTAATTACTGACTCCAGTCTTGCAATGAGAAGTCACAATTCTCCATGGTCATTTTCCCATTCAGTGGTACAATTTGTAAACTGGTGCAATTCCACTGAAGCGAATGGTACTATGGCTGGATTTGGCTGTGTCTCCAATCCTTAGTATAATCAATACTTTAACCTGTCAGAGACCACACCCAGAGACCCTCATTCTGCCCTGATTTTACATGCTCTGCAACCTCCTGTACTGTAAGGAGGCTGCATGCAGTTTAAGTTGGGGCAGAATTTGCCACATAACCTGCATATCATCATAAACATGAATTTGGTTAGGAACCATGAAAAATGCAGCTATTCAGTGAATTAAAATACATACAGGGGAGCGTTGTCTCAGCTTCTGTAATGGTGGCTATTTTGCCCAATGTGAGTTTATTGCTTGTAGCCAAAAATACACTGTATTAGTGACCAAGCATCCACTCTTCTTTTTGTCATTATGGTAGCACTTACCTTTGCCATCAACATCTTGTATGCATAGAATTTTTTTCCTTTTCCCTTTCCCAACGCTCCTTCAAACTTCTCTACAAAAGCTTGTGCCTCCCTAATTCAAAAATACAAAGGTGATTGATGGTATTTACATTAAAACATTGAAAGAATCTTCCCCAAGATGGCGCTGGGTGCAGAGAATGTTGTACAGTCACTTTTAATTTCTTTGAATTGTGCTGTTATCAAAGGGAGGAGGACAGTGAGAGTCAGGTGACCTGGATTCTATTCCTAGCTCTGTCAAACATTGCTGGTGTGAAGTGTTTTTGTTCGAAAAAACCCCAAACTTAATATCCCTGTTTGAGTTTCCTCATACATAGACCTAAGGTCACTAGTTCCCTTTCCAACAGCATTAATATTCTGGGTCTTCCTTCCCTATCAATGGGAGAAGTCTGGTTCTTCCTCCTATACTTTCTTAACAGTGCAGCTGTCAGGAAGGAAGGAAAGAGGATCTTCTAGTTAATGCATATGCCTGGGAGGTAGGAGATCTAGGTTCTGTTCTTGGGTTTCTTAATGTGTAGTCTTGGGCCAGTCACTTGTAGATATGTTTCAAAACTTGGATGCCTAAAGAGAGGCTCCAGAATTGTATTTAGGGACTTATGTTTGAAAATGTTGACTTTATTTTCTTTGTGCTCTAATTTCCTCATCTGTAAAATGGGATTAATACCAACACTACAGCAGCTGTGTTTATAAGTCCCAATTAACTAATTGTAAAGCATTCTGAGATCATTGGATAGACTAGTATTATTATGTACTCCAACGTATTCATTAAATATTCTTGCACAGCCAAGGTAATGGAGCAGTTTAAGTAAATTAGAGTGGGTATATGTTCTCCTTCATTCTCCGTTGTTCTTTGCTGTTCTTGTGGGGACAAAGAGCAGGGCCGGCTCTAATTTTTTGCTGCCCCAAGCAAAAAAAAAAAACAAAAAACCCGCCGCCCCGCCGTAACACCCCTCCTCCCCTGCAAGTGCTGCACTTCAGAGAACTGAAGTCCCCTTCCCACCTCCCCCAAAGAACCCAGGTCAGGAGAGGAAAAGGGAAGGACAAGGCTGCTATAACTACTCTGTGGGAATCAAACTGCATGCTGCTGATGTGAGAGGGGCCAGGTGTCTGAGGGTCAGTGAAAGAAAGAAGCAAACGAGGGGAGATGCCACAGCTACTGCCTGCTTGGCAACATGGGTGGCTGGCGCTGTGAATAGCCTCTAGGCAAACACAAGACAGTGAACCCATTTCTCACCCTACAGTGGGTTCATGGCACTTTTTGCAAAGTTATTGTGAGGAGTGAAATCTGCATTGCTCACACAGTGTGGGATGGTAGGGAATGTTATCTTGGCTGTAAACAATACTGTATTTTTTCCAAGTCACCTGCAAGCAGTAATGCTCCAGGAAGTGTAAAGTAAGATGGAGACAAGCTGCTCTGATTGCTATATAACAGTAGGCATGAATAAGCAAAGAAGGGCACAGAGTTAGCTGTAACAAGGAGTCTGAAAGTCATTCTCTGCCTTTAAATAAAAGGGCAGAATGATCCCAGCCTAGGTATCAGTTGAACAGATTTTGCTCATCATCTGTTCTCTAGTTACAGAGACTGACAACAGAATCCTGCCTCTAAGCGCTTCTCATTTAAACCAAATCATGCTGGCTAAGTTCCATTGGTTGTTTTTCCAAGGCTGGGTTCTTGGGATGATGATAGCAGCAGCAAACTGTAATTCTAAAATGTTATGAGCATCAGCAATTATTAAACACACACTCTAGCTTCAGTGGTTCCTATTGTGAAAACTATAAATAGCTGGGAATGCACTGAGCTACCTGAGCAATGCTAATTTCTTCACCATACGCCAAGGTTTGTTCCTCATGGTAGATATTAGTTTTTTCTTTTCCTCTACCTGTTCCTTTAGCCTCGTCAGTTCTTCCTCTGACAGAGACTCTTCATCAGATGAGTTGGAAGCAGATGAGGAAGAAGAGCTAGAATGACAGTAGACTAAAATCAGGGGAAAAAATCACACAAACAATGTAATAAAATGTAGTTGTATATAGCACTTCATATACTTCAGGGATTAGAAAGCACTTTGCAGACCAGTGAGTTAGATATAGGCAGTATTTAGTAACTGAACAAAAAAATGGAGCAGTCGTTGTGTTCTCTGCAATAATAGAGAGAACTTTGTATCCCATAACATATTGGGGGATACGGGGAGGAATGTTGATCAGGACTAGAACTGGTTGGGAATTGTTTGATGAAATGTACATTTTTTTAAAAAAATTATTTTTCAGAAAATGCCAATTCAAAACTGTCAGGAAAGGATTGGTTTTGACAAATTGCCTGTTTTTAAAAATATATATATATTTTTAATATTTTGAAACTGCTGAAATGTCACATTTTTTCCAAACAAGGAGTTCCATTTTTTGGTTCAAAACATCTTTTCATTTTGAATTCTAAGTTAATTTATGGTAAATTTTTACATAAACATTTGTAAAAAGAAAGCTAGAAATTGAAATCAATCACTTTGAAGTGATCAAAACAAAACATTTTGAATTATCTGATCCAAATCTGGTTTTGATTTTTGGTTCAATTGAAATTTTTGATTTTGTCCCATGCGTGATGGGAAATTTTTTAAAATATGAAATTTTCATGGGAAAAACTCCTACCTAGGACACTGATTTATTTGTCGCTTTGAAAAATTCTCCAGGATCTTGAACTTCAATCTTGATATTTACTAGTGAGTTCAGATGATATTTTCCCTACCCAGTGCTGTGGTTCAATATCAACACTGCATGTGATGAACCCAAACCAAGGGAGGAAACTTGAACGTACACCTTTCTGGCTCAAATATGACAGTGCTATCAACTAAATTGACACAGTGATGGGGTAGTCAAAATGATCCAGTTTCTTTAAGATGCTTAAGTCAAGGAGAAGATTTTGGGCAAATGCTTCACGTTACAGAATACCAGATGAAAGACATTGCCTGCCACATTTCAATTATAAAAATAGTCACCTTCACCCAGGACACAAGTCTTCTCAGAAAGGTGGCCTAGGAGGAGATGTGTGTGCTTTATATAAACACCAGACCCAGATCAGTCCCAGACCAGCTCCTCAGAGTGTATCAGCATAGCTCCAGTCACTTCAGTGAAGTTGTGCTGATTTACACCAGCTGAGAATCTGGCACATACATCTTATCTTGGCCCTCACTTATAAAAGACTTAATTCTGGAGCCTTGATGTTGTTGTCCTATTGACACTCCTTGTCTAAGAACTGCTCAAAGGAAGTGTTGCAAAAATCAGACCTTAAATGAATTGTTTTATTGTCACCTAACCTAAGTTTTTTCACTGGCATCGCATGAGTTGACATCACATCAGCTGACACTAACAAACACTTAGTGGAAACTGGTGTCATTCTGGGGATTTAACCATAACTCCAATTCAGTCTTGTGGATCTTTTCTTGTTCGTATTGTTGTGAAGTGACTCAACCATCTTCATAAGTATCATGTGACCTGTCTGACAGCCACTGAGGTTCTTACAGTTAACCAGATACGATCACTGTGAGAAATATGATAGCCAGGTGACACAGCACATAAAAAGTCTGGGTGAAGAAGAAAAAGATTAGAACAAAAGAGGATTAACAGGGGAATAGTCTGGAAAACCTAAGAGATCCATTCTAACCTTTTAGGATTATCATGTGTTCAGCCAAAGGAAGGTGCTCTATTCTGGCTTACTGTCAGTTGTCTTCCTTAAAAGGACTCTTTCTAGCTCCAATACTTGCACATTAGGAATCCATTACATACTTAAATCTATGATCATATTTGGGGTAGAAGGAGATTCTGAAAAGAATCAAGCTTGCATTTTAACCAGAAAACCAACTCTATTGTTTCTCAGGGTTAAATTTTTGTTACAAGTAACAATTGACTGTAATATGTTCTTTTAGTAACCTGCACCAATATGCCACAGATTCATGAACCTGCTACCCAGGAAGCTGACATTCAACCAAAATGAGATTCTACTATGTAGGTTTCAGCCTGGGGATTGTTAAAGTACCTCTCTGCTGGGTTTTTCTTCTGTTTCTTATCCTGCTCCTTCCCTTTCTTCTTCGTTTGCTTTTCTTTATTTTCTGCTTCCTTTTGGTCTTTGCTAGAAGCTTTTTTATTTCTCTTTTTCTTCCCACTTGCAGCTTCCCCTGCTTCACTTTCCCCATCACTGTCATTCATTTTGTGACTTTTCTTCTTAGTAGTTCTTTTTTGCCTTGGGGCTTCAACTTCAAGCTCAACTTCTTCCTCATTCTTATTTTGCTTTTTCCTTTCATGTCCACTTGACTTGATAGCTTCCTTGGAGTGCTGCTTTCTGGTTGCCTTTCCCCCCTCCTCAGCCTCTGCAATTGATAAAAACAAGTATTTCTGGAAACATTCTATGTTGGTGCAATAAAGGTTTGCCCTTTATCCAAAAAGTACAGACAGAATGCCTAATCCAAACACCATTGGGGTCTGAACAAGCTAACGTTGATCTCCACAGACTCTGGATAAGAAGCAGGCTGAGAATTGCATTTAAGCATCGGACACGTGCACACAGTGTTCACTGATGATCGTGAAACTCATGTTTGTGCATCAATGGATCCTAGGAGCTGAAAGCTAGAAATCATTTCCAGACCCTGTTCTTACAGAATTAGTGGGAGAGCAGTGGGGGCAAAAAACCTAGCTGACTTCAAGACAGAGCTTAATACGTGTGCGGAAAGGATGGTATGATCAGACTGCCGACAATGGCATGTAGCCGATCTGGGCCTGCTAGCAGCAAATATCTCCAGCCACTGGAGATGGGGCCTTAGATGGGGAGGTCTCTGAGTTACTACAGATAATTCTTTCCCAAGTGTCTGGCTGGTGGGTCTTGCCCACATGCTCAGGGTCTAACTGATTGCCATATTTGGGGTCAGGAAGGAATTTTCCCCTGGGTCAGATTGGCAGAGACCCTGGTTTCCCCCCACCCCTTTCTCTGCAGCAAGGGGCACAGGTCCCTTGCAGGTTTAAACTAGTGTAAATGGTAGATTTGCTGTAACTTGAAGTCTTGAAATTTTGATTTGAGGACTTCAGTAACTCAGCCAGAGGTTGGGGACTATTACAGGAGTGGGTGGGAGAGGTTCTGTGGCCTGCAGCATACAGGAAGTCAGACTACATGATCATGATGGTCTCTTCTGACCTTAGTCAGAGTATCATAGAATATCAGGGTTGGAAGGGACCTCAAGAGGTCATCTAGTCTAACCCCCTGCTCAAAGCAGGACCAATACCCAACTAAATCATCCCAGGTCCCAGCCAGGGCTTCGTCAAGCCTGACCTTAAAAACCTCTAAGGAAGGAGATTCCACCACCTCCCTAGATAACCCATTCCAGTGCTTCACCACCCTCCTAGTGAAAAAGTTTTTCCTAATATCCAACCTAAACCTCCCTCACTGCAACTTGAGAACCGGTACTCTTGTTCTGTCATCTGATACCACTGAGAACATCTCAGATCCATCCTCTTGGAATCCCTTTTCAGGTAGTTGAAAGCAGCTATCAAATCCCCTCATTCTTCTCCTCTGCACGACTAAACAATCCCAGTTCCCTCAGCTTCTCCTCATAAGTCATGTGCTCCAGCCTCCTAATATTTTGTTGCCTTCTGCTGGACTCTCTCCAATTTTCCACATGTTCTTGTAGTGCAGGGCCCAAAACTGGACCCTTACTCCAGATGAGGCCTCACCAGTGTCAGATAGAGGGAATGAACATCCTCGAATCTGCTGGCATACCTCTACTTATACAGCCCAAAATGCCGTTCGCCTTCTTGGCAAGCAAGGGCACACTGTTGACTCATATCCAGCTTCCATCCACTGTAACCCTAGGTCCTTTGGCTGGGCAGCAGTTCTGCAGAATTCGGTCCCTTGTCTGTAGCAGTGCATGGGATTCTTCTGTCCTAAGTGCAGGACTCTGCACTTGTCCTTGTTGAACCTCATGAGACTTGTTTTGGCCCAATTCTCCAATTTGTCTAGGTCCCTCTGTATCCTATCCCTACCCTCCAGCGTATCTAGCACTCTTCCCAGTTTTGTGTCATCTGCAAACTTGCTGAGGGTGCAGTCCACACCATCCTCTAGATTATTAATGAAGATATTGAACAAAACCGCCCTCAGGACTGACCCTTGGGGCACTCCTCTTGATACCAGCTGCCAACTAGACATGGAGCCATTGATCACTACCCATTAAGCCTGACAATCTAGCCAGCTTTCTATCCACCTTATAGACATTTAAATATATGCCAGAACTGTAAAAGCAAATTGTTTAATTTACTCTACTTTTCTTTTAAAATATTGCATTGTTAGCCAACAGCTATGTTATAGATGCCCTCCCTCCCCACACACACATTAATAGATATTATGTGCATGGTACTAATATTGTATATGTTATGTTAAATATGAGTGCTGGGCCATTATGCTAACTGACTTGTATCATGTTCTTCCAATAATTCCATTCGTTCATGCCAAGTATCCCACAACACTTTGCAAAGCTGAACTTAGATTTCATATTTGCCAAAGCTATTAAACTCAAGATATGTTCATTCTATGTCCTGGTGCAGTTAAGGAGTGCCTTCATCACCCTATCCCTTGGAATATGGGTTAACAAAAAGAAAATGAGACGGGTACATCATGGTACAAAAAAACAAGGTGAAAGCTGATTGGTGAATTTTGGTCTTGTGAAGTTGTTTACAAACTAAAAAGTGCTTTATAATTCACACAATATATGTGACTGGTCTTGAAGGCATATTTCTATGTAAGGTGGAGTGCATGCAGTGAGAATTGCTTCTCGGAAGCATTGGTAACATATTAACTCTTTCTTTTCTGTATTGTACTGCTCTGTTTCTAGACAATAAGTTGGCTAGACTTGGTGATTTGATCTC
This sequence comes from Chelonoidis abingdonii, assembly GCF_003597395.2. Taxonomy (NCBI): domain Eukaryota; kingdom Metazoa; phylum Chordata; order Testudines; family Testudinidae; genus Chelonoidis; species Chelonoidis abingdonii. The sequence goes on along the minus strand of NC_133770.1, from coordinate 88,103,677 downwards.
TAGAACATTTTTAATATCGAATTTCAAGTGCGGTGAGCCAATTGCTATACTTTAGACAACAGCATGTTAATTTAGTGCACATGAAAGTGGCTTGATTCTTAGCCGTGGAGACTGAGTTTCATGTCAGTGCAGAACAAAAGCAGTATAGGCAGTAGAAGTTTCTCCATGCTCTGCCTTAAATAAGCTGTAATCATTACCTGGAGGGGAATGATCTAGGGAGGAAAAGGTCAACCAGTCTTTATGCACATTCATTTTCTTGTTCATGTTGTCAACAGAGACACTAATTTGTGACAGTTGTGATGTGGATATTAGAGCTGATCAAAAAATTATTTTGCAAAAAAGAAAAAATATAATTTTAAAGTTTTTTTTTTTCCATTTCACAGCGTTTGAAAGGGAACATTTATTTCTTTTTTAATATTGTGACATATCGTCCCCAAAATGTTGTTCATTTGTTTCCTCCAGCCCCTTTTTATCTCCCAGTGGCAAAAAGAGGATTAAAATAAACACTTCCTAAAGCTTCATTCACTTTCATTGTTGCTTTCTGCCACTAATTTTCAAAATGTCTCCAACTTTGGAAATGTTACACAGTGGCAAAAGAAAAATGAAAAGTCTGTAACTCTGCCTCTTTAGAATGTCTCCAAAGGTGGAAACATTCTGAAAAGTTAGAGTGGCAGATGGGAAAATGGAGGAGGGGATGGGAAGGAGGGAGAGGGAAGAAAAGACAAAGGGGTAAAACAAAACCCTACGGATCACCTGTTTTGCTGCTTTCAGTGGTGTGCACATAAACATTAAAATAAAAAAAAAATAGCGGGGAGAAAGGGTAAACAACAGAGTTCAAAATATTGACATTTTTGGTTGAGTTGGAAAAACTGGGAAATTGTGAAACTACCAAAACCTCTTTAAAAAAGGCTTCTTCCTTCTAATGGAAAAAAATCAACCAGCTCTAGTGGGTTCCCTGGTCCACTGGAAACTAGACTGAGACGATCACTTGATTTCACAGACCATCAGATGATTATTTTTAGTTACTATTTACCTAAGGTGGATTTGAACTGTGCTCTAGAGGGTCTGTCTATCACCATAAACCATCCACTAACCCAGCAATCCTAGCCCTCAGCAATGTCTCTTTTATTTACTGTATTTGTGAGGGTATTGTTTTAAATTTTAAATCTGGCCTATGACTTTTTTCCTGATTTTTGCCATGAGTTGCTAGTCTGTCCTAAATCTATCTTGGCTTTACCTCTCTCTTCGCGTAGTCGTATGTAACAAAGTCTCACCCTTACTGTAATGACAAGAATTACATAAAAAGCAGTGAAAGGTGACAGTTTCTAGATGTTTGGATTATCCTACACATTCACTTACATCATACCACACATGGAACACAGCACTGCCTGCTTTACTGTGGCAGACCAAGGAAAGCTTCACTCTGGGTCCCACCCCTTCTCAGGGACACAGAGAGAAGGGGACAGCCAGGTTTAGAATCATTCTCCTGCACAACATCCTCCTCCTCCTCATTGTCGTAGTCCATTACTCAGGTAGGAAATCTAACTATGCATAGTAAAGAGACAACATGGGTGAGGTTATCTTTTTATTGGACCAATTTCTGTTGGTGAGAGAGAAGCTTTCACTCCACTAAAAGATATTACATGACCCACCTTGTCTCATTAATATCCTGGGACCAACCGGGCTACAAAAACACTGAATATAACCATACATACCTCATTAGACTATTACCACTGTGTAGCAAGTCAAATCACAAAATAAACCTTTGGAGAAAAAAGATCTCTCATCATGTATTTCCAAAAAAGACAGCAGCTATTATTCTTCACTCTACCTTCGCTCTCGGAATCACTTTCCACTTGTCCGTCAATCTCCATTCCAACTGCAAGACAAAGCATGTTGAATAATTGAATTTGTTGTTGGGATTTTAACATACAATGTTTTACACCCGTAGTTCTTAAGTACTGGCTGAGGACCGCAGAGTGCCCTCTTTAATTATATGCTACTGTATTTTATGCTATGAAGTCCTTAATATTTTTTAGCTCTTTGCAAGTGAATTAATAAAAGTTCCCAACACAAAAGAATATCAAATGTATTGACACACACAAAGTGGAGCCCGAAGACACATTTTTACAAATATTTGGTAAAACTGGTACAATATTTCAAAACTGAAATGGTTGGTTGTTCATACTAACCATCTTCCATGATGACCTGTAATGCACATTTCTTTTTCCTCCCCATGATTTTTTTTTTTTTTTTTTTTGCCACAAACAGTGTAGCCGTAGTGCTGTGAACACACCAATTATCAGTAGGTTATTTCCCCTCTTTCAGTGCCCAATTATTTGTCTCCATGCTGCTGCGAAGTAAAATGAGCAGTGCATGAAGCTGTATCTAGTTCACTTTGACATCATTTGCATGCTAGACAGCAATTTCAGGGTCTGAACTTGGGGGAAGGGGAGACACACACTCTGCAACAATCCAATCCAAACACTTTCTGCTCCGATCCTTTTTCGGTGTGGAAAGCACCTGTCAGCATTACATTACATCACATTATTTAAACATGAAGGAAAGCCCTTTGGTGGATACTCAGCAGTATCCTATGAAATGCAGACACAAGTCATGTCCATTTTTGACCTAAGCATGTACACTAATGGTTTGGGAGTACCTAGTTCCAAACTGCAATATCTTTCTTACCTGCATCAATTTATGTAACCCTATTTATAAGGGCAAAACATCAAATGGCCATCTTAACCCTGTCAATGCTTTGCCTCTCAGGTACACATCTTTGGGTCCCCTATTGTCTTCCGTGTACATTCCTACAGAAGACATGTAGTCTAATAACTGATGCACAGGACTGGGCATTAGAGCAGTGGGGCTCCACTCATGCCTCTCAGAGCTATTGTTCCAGGCTCTCTGCAAGTTCTGCTTTGTTACCTCAAAAATGTGAACCTAGTGTCTTCTTCCCAACCACAACAACTAGAGACTTAACTTTTTAAAATGAAAGTTGAGATTCTGGAGAACAAGATGGTGCCTGTATCGTGCCTACCAGCTATTTTCAAGCATTGGTCCCACATATACTCCTTTGGGTGCATCACTGGTTCTGCCTAATGGTGGTCTTCTTGTCTATTGAGGTATAGCTGTTGAGAGCAGGGTCATATGATCACTTCACTGTTGGGTTAAGCATTAAGATTTCCACCTAATCACATAGCCAGTAACTGATAATTCATTCATCATCTAAAATGTAGCTGCAGGCTAAAGCCCTGTTTTGGCACAGTCACAGCTAATTATATAATTTTCAAAAGTGCCTTGGAATACATGGCATGGAAGGTTCACTAGAAATGCAGTTTGATTTGATGTCTTCAGGGCTTGTCTGTATAACCTTTTCCTGAGGAAAAAGTCTGTTCAAAAGGGCTGTCTTTCGCAGAAGCAGCAATTCAAGGGCTCACTTTCTTGCCTTTAGATGGCCCCTGCTGCTTTTTTTCTCTCTGTGTGTGCACTTACCATCTCCAGCCATCAAGCCAAAGACGTGCAGATGTATTAAACTACGAAGTTGGGTAATTCCACAGCCTCATTCTGTGAGGCAGAAAGAGGCTTAGCCTAGGTGCATGTCATCTGATGATTTTATAAACTGAAATAATACCAGACTCCAATTCACATCAATAGTAATCACACATAAGAAATGGCAGTCTTGTCCTCCTCAAAGCTAGTGATCATCATATATTGCAGTATCTGCCTCATTAAACTTGTTAGCGTGGGTGTAGGAAGGCATATGCAATGGCACACAATTATTTTTTTATCAAAGGGATTTATTAATAGCTATCTGAGTGCTAACCTGTCAGTCTTGCAGCCCTTTCAGATTAACCACATTCCCTTCCATGATTTTGTCTGTCACAATGGCCCTTTCACCTGATCTTCTACTTTGTTTGCTTTAGCAGCGTTAGATCAGATTTGCATGAACAAAATAATCATGTCCTGATCAGCACGATCCTCCTTGAAAATTAGAGCAAGCTTTTTTTTCTAAGGCTGAAATGCAGGGGCCAGAGCATGATAAAAATGGAAGAGTTCTGTCCCTTTTGGGGAGTGAGCATAATTTTTAATCCTCTGGGAGCACTGCTGGTTTTGTTCTCTATGAGGCTGATTAACACACACAAGCTCTAAGTCCAACTGCACCTGCTGGGTTAGTGATCACATTGTATGTAATATGACATTAGCCAGGAGAGATTAGTGCTATGCTACAGATCGGGGTGTGTGTGTAAATTGTAACTGCACCTCTGCCTGAGAATGACACATCTCCAGGGTTACCTGGAGAAAATCCATAACTGCTTCACATACAAAAATCACTTGACAGACTACTTAATATCCAGGGGTTCCCTTTTGCTAGTTCTTAGGTATTACAGCTCTCTCTTTCCTGATAGTGACGGGGAAGTGGTATGAGCATCTCCACAGTATGCACATGGACGCAAAGGCATCACAAGGTTAGCAGTCAAAGACCTTGAGACAGGAAGGATTAATTTATCTTTGCAGTATGAAGTGGCATGAATTGGGAAAAGAGAGGTCTGGCACACTGCATACCAGGACTCATTTTACAACAGTGTTCATGCATTACAGAATCCTAGAGTAGCGAACGGACCACAAAATATTCTATGTATATTTGACATGGATTTATATACTTGTTTAATGTGGCTTATTTACTAGACAAATGTAAAATAAAGAGGATTTGAATCTTCTATTTTTCTTAGTGTATGGGGTTGGTTTCCCTAGGAGGATAAAATATCTTGCATACTTTATTTCTTCCTTAGAATTATGGGCTGGGAAATGAAAGGATTGTTCTTTTACCTCTAAGTTTGCTCCACACAGGATATAAAATTAGTAATGCGCGATCATGAACCTAAACAATTATTTATGTAAATGTCAGACTTGTGAATGGTGCATGAACATTTCATAGAACTCTAATTTTTCTGCTTGATATTACTTAGGTGTCTCTCTCTTTTTTTTATGACTAATAGTGTTTAACATGTGACATTATAGTTTTAATATACTGGGACACTAGACTTTGCACCCACATCCAAGTTTTTAAATTAAAAACAGTGTTGAAGAAAGCGTAACCGGATCCTGGAAGCACATGTAACATGCCTCTTAATATTTAATGAGAGAGTATTTCCTTTCTTTCTGTCTGGTAAACAAAGAGCTTTAGCTAATTAATCCCTGTATTATATTTATTTAATAGTCATCTCATTCATAAGTGATCCGTGCTTGAGAAGGTTTCCCAATAATACTTGATTTGGGTGTACTATTATTCTGGTGAGGCACTGAAGTTGTAAAATGCAAAAGCAAGCATTAATGCCATGTTAAGTTTGAGAAATCAAACTCTCCAAAGTCCAGACACTTCAAAAGTTAGAAATGCTTCCTTGACATTAACTCAGCCATATTGCACATGCAAATCAATTATGTCCATCTCCAAACACATGTATATTTAATAATATTCAATAATAGATTATGGTTTATGTGGAACAAGGGAAACCATTTTCAGCTGTTTCCCTTGTTACACATAAACCACGATGTATTATTGAATATCTATTAAATATACATGTGTTTGGAGATGGCCATAACCATGTATTGTGACAAAGTTCCTCCTCTACCTTGGTGGGTCCTGTGCTTATTGGCAGATTTGCTCACCTCAGTGATCTTCTCCACAGTCTGGATCAACTCCTCCTGTGTCTGATCAGGAGTTAGGAAGTGTGGGGAGGAATCTGGGCCCGCCCTCTACTCCGGGTTCCAGCCCAGGGCCCTGTGGATTGCAGCTGTCTATAGTGCCTCTTGTAACAGCCACATGACAGCTACAACTCCCTGGGCTACTTCCCCATGGCCTCCTCTCAAACACCTTCTTTATGCTCACCACAGGACCTTCCTCCTGTGTCTGATAACGCTTGTACTCCTTAGTCCTCCAGCAGCTCTCCCTCTCCCTCTCCCTCTCAGCTCCTTGTGCCTCTTGCTCCCAGCTCCTCACATGCACTTCCTCTACTCTGGCTCCTCCTTGCCTGACAGGAGTGAGCTTCTTTTTAAACCCAGGTGCCCTGATTAGCCTGCCTTGATTGGCTGCAGGTGTTCTAATCAGCCTGTCTGCCTTAATTGGTTCTAGCAGGTTCCTGATTACTCTAGTGCAGCCCCTGCTCTGGTCACTCAGGGAACAGAAAACTACTCATCCAGTGACCAGTATATTTGCTCTCTACCAGACTCCTGTACCCCACTGATCTGGGTCTGTCACAGTATTCAAATGTCCCTGAACTTTATTTGGATAAGATGAGATTTAGATTTGATCAGGCCCTGTTTGGATTTTGCAAAACAGCTCTTGACTGAGTCTAGCAAAACCAGCCTTGGGGTGCATGTAAGTGTGCACCTGTACAGACATTCACAGTGGTCATCACCAAAAAGTCATTATTTGCCAACTTCGCATACAGCAATGGCTGATATGCTGTTATGTTTCTCTATACTTAGAAATGACCCTGAAATTATCTCAGAAACAACAGTATAGTAACTCTTAGTAAATGTTGACATTTTTTATGCCATTCATTGTATACTTGGAGGTAGAGAGTTACATTCAGTTAGCGGAATATGACAAAGAAATTTCTGAGCTCTTAGCACTTTCCTTTTGGAGACCTGAATCATTGCCTGTTAACGATTGACTTGCACTGGGGGGAGGGGGAAGCTTTGTAGAAAGGGTATACTCAAAATTCTCTTATAAATGATATATGTTGTTTGTACATGGTGGCATTAAATTACCTCTATGGATTGCACAGTGAGTTCCACTGAGAGGATTAAGAGTGGCTAGTGTAGCTTTTTAAAAATGCTGCATTTGGAATAACAGCTGAGTTCTGAAATCCCCACTTACTTGTGCCATATGTCTCTGAGGAAACAAGCTAGTCACAAAATTCTAGGACTGATGAGAAGGGCCAGGGAACAGACGACAAGGGGAGCCATCAAATACTTCCTTTCTTTTCTGTTAGCCTTTTCTGTTGTTGTTGTTGTTCCTGTCACTAGCTCATCTCATCCAGAAAGCAGCTGAGAACCTCCTAAGAATGAAAACAATAAAAGGAAAGTGAGCTCCAGTATAATCTATTACTGTCTATTTTATCTGAATAACAATTGCAGTTAGAAAGATGTCAATACAGATAGCCTGGCAGAATTCAAACGAAAAATAAACTAGGGGGTACATGCATGTACTGGAATAGTAGGAGGAGGAAGAAATAAATCATTTGTTAAATGTAACCTGACGAAATTATACAAAACCCCATTTTATTACACGCGGAAGGCTGTGATAGTTGTTGTTGTTGTTGTTGTTTTTTTTAAACCACTTTTATTGCTAATATTGCTGTCTGTCTGAAATGACATAACTACATGAAGAGATGTCTTTAGATTTCACTTCACATCCATTTGGAAGATGTTAGCCTCCTTAGCCTCCTGATTCAGAGCAAACTTAAGTACGTGTTTAAACTCGTGAATAAGAGCTGTCCTGAATCAGCATGGGCTTAAGTGTACAGTGTAAATGCTCTCCAGAATTAGGACTTAAATGAATAGAAGTAGTGGTCTGGATACATTGGATGGGGAAGAGATTTTGTGCTCAGGGAGCTGTATTGAGCTGCAAAGCACTCTCCATTTTTGGTCTGTGGTGCCGTGCCATAGTTAATTAACTGGAGTTGGTACAAAGATATCCATTCTCAGCCTGATATTGACACCCATCCATCCATCCATCCATCCATCACTACAGCTCTCCCCTCTAACTTTGTAAGAAGCTCCTTTTTTGGCCTAAAGTTTTCCTTAGCTCCCTTTTTGAAGAATTTATAAACTCTGCTGATGAAGCCCCAAAGTACCAGGAGAGAGAGAGAATAAAGGAATGATGAAAACCATTCAGACTACTTCCCCGATCTCCTAGTAAATGGAAAGAAACCCCTATGTGAGGGACTTGACTGTAGACAATCTCTGTGTGGGAAACTGTATTCATGATGTATGAAAAGTCAGACTCATGTGGAAAGGTTTTTGTGTAGAACATTTTCCATGTAGAAAACATAATATGCAGAAATCTCTTGTGTAGAAAACTTACATAGAAACACCTGAAGTAGACACTTTTTTTTTTCCTGTGCGAGAACATCCCATTAGAAAGCATCCTACTGGAGGAATTCTTATAGTGGGGCTCCTCCTTAATTTGCATAAGATCTCTTGGAGAATGAAGGAAACCTCCGGTGCTAAGGCTCCCTGGGGCACCCAGGAGAGAGTTTGTTTTGTTCTGTTAACTCCTGGGAGGTGCTCAGATAGGCTGAAGAGGGATGCTGTAGTAGGGACACAGCACCACTTCACCTCCTTCCTGAGCTTTCCTGGAACAGCAGCTGAAACCCACTACCCTAGTTCTCCCAGGAAGTGAAGAGCCCTGCTGCTATAGTTCCCTGCTTTCTCCTGGGGAAGGAAGAGGAAGCTGGCTGCTCTTGCCTCATTTAAGTATGCCACTGCATTTTTTTAAAATATGAAAATGAACAGTTCTTTTCTTCATTTTTCTCTAAAGCTTTTTCCCCCAGGAAAATTAATACTTCTACATAGTAAGGCATAGGGCAGGCTTACTGACTGGGGGAATGGTGGGGATAAAGGGTTCAAAAGAAGAAGCACACGCTGCACCTCTGCCAAGAACAGCTCTGCAGCTGTGCTCTCCCAGGGCTCCTGAAGGCATAATACCTGCCTGAGACTCTGGTGTAAACTGTCAAAGCTTTATTGACTTCAGTGGGGATATTGCAGTTTACACTAGCTGGGGATCTGCCTCAAGAATTCTAGAAGCTCCTGCTGGAGCAGGGTGCTATCAATCTACCTCATCTGTAGGCTGTGACTTGATGCAAAGGAGTTCATGACAGAGAGAGAGCGAGCACGTCCATAAGGATATATGTAATGCGTATGTTTTCTCTGAGATTACCGGGATCTCTGGCACATATTTGTTGGGATTCCCTTTTGAGACCTCTTTCCACTTGGCCTTCAAAAACTCAGTTGGCCTCCAGATTTCATCACTTATTTATCTTTATTTGGCAGACAGCAAAGCTATACTGAGTTGATCAGACTAAAACGCAGAGGGTGGGTATAGAGCGTGCCACACATCCAAAGTTGCACAGGAAACCTCTTCCTTATATACACTTACACATTACACTGCATTTGCTATACGCTGCGTTGCACATTTGGGGATTGGCTCGGTTACTTTGTAGGAACAAATCCCTGTACAACATGCCCTGTTCATGTATAACCTGATCTTTACACTCCACTTTGGGAAGATGATAGAGAGAAGGCTGCCTGGCTACTGTACCTATTTCACAGAGAGAGGACTTCAGCCTTCAGGGCTGTCAATCTGTCGCAAGCCTTTAACTCCCATGTGGAGTAGGCCTAAGATACAGAAAGGGGAGGAATGTGATAGACTCTAAAATGATACTGGTATAGAACAAACACGAGTGTATTTCTAGCACTTTATGCGGCTGGGTCTGCTCAATGCTAACTATATAGTGAACCCTCTAATAATGCAATAAGAGTTCCCTCTTGTGGCAGTAAATTTACATAGCATGTTACTCAATTTGGAAAGATTTGTCATGTGTTCTGAGATCTGAAGCTCTCTTTTTAAAGGAATGTGGTTGTTTTTTTAAGTGCAAAAGATATATTTATTTCTCCCCATAAGCTCTCCCCACTTGCTGCATCACTTCTAACTTACTGAATGGGGGTTATTTCAATAGCAATTGATTTAGAAATAAGATAGACCAAAGTAAGAGAGAAATAAGAGAGACCAAAGATGGTGTTACCTACTTAGAACATTACTTTAGAAACAAAAGGTTGCTGTTCATGCTCAACATAATCTCCATGGAGCGCCTAGAGAAGTTGAGGATCAGAGTCAGGGATATTTTGAATGTTTGTGACGGACCACTAAGTGCTAAAACTCACACACAGCCCTCTAGTGGCTACAGTGATTTCAGACCTCTAGTTTATTTGGAAACTTGTTCTTTGAAAGTATTTTTTGAATGCAGCTAGGGACTATGCTCAGACCTCAGCATAAGCAGCTGGGTTCCACCTATCCTACAGGGAGCAGCTGTGAGCTGCTGAAAGATTTTTCTCCATCCCTTTTTTTTTTTTTTGTTTGTTTTGAAACTAACAAAGCTTGAAGGTACTCCAAGGAATAATCCCACTGCCTGAGATAATTGGGAATGGGAATTCCAGTAATTCTGTTCTGTAGCTAAGGCTCAAAAATACTATGACAAGTTCTGATAGTACCGGTTAAATGCAGCCACCACAGAGGTGGAGAGTAGGAGTAAATGGAGTATAGTGCACTGAACAACAGTGGGCAGTCTGGGGAAAACGTTGGGCAAAGAAGCACAAAATCTCTTCAGAAATTACCACAGGAAAGATCCAATCAGAGCAGACAGTACCTTGTTTTTTAAGATTTCATCTTAAATCAGCCCTGCCAGGATTTGAACCCTTGGAAGTCTAAATATATAGAACCTGAAACAACTACACCCTCCCTTCTTTACTTTGTTTTTTAACTTCTAATATGATTTTGTTCCTTAAAGCTAACTTGTTCTTTCAGGAAAAGTGTCTTCTTTGCAAAACAACAGAAATGCTGCTGCTTTGCAGGAGTAAAATGGCAGTGACTCAAAGGCCCTATCTACACTAGGGACATGCTCTGAAAATTTTCCACACAGCTGAATACTAGATAAAGTCTAGTGTTAGCAACATGGGAAGCCCTAATGTAGACATGCTGTCAAGTGCCACTAGCATTATTAACACTTAGACCTCCTCTAAGCAGGGCGAAATGATAGTGTTAAAATTGCTGCCGTGGTTGGTGCACCATTCACATCAGGGATCCCACTGTTGCTAGTACTGGGGGAACTGAGCTGGTGTTAGCAATGGCAGGGCATTCGTAGATAATTTCCTTAGTGTACACGAGGCCAAAGAAATGACTCTGAAGGGAATTTCATCTAATGCACTTACTCCTCTTTGTTTACCTTCACCTTTCAAAATGTGCTTTCCTGCTGTTTTCTTTTTTGCTACCCATTCCTTCTCAGCCCATTAGTTCTAAACAAGCTGCTCGTCTTCCATAATCCATCCTCTCACACCTATTATTTCCGTCAGAGTCTGGCAGTTCCTCAAGTGCCTGGTATTTTGTACGTAGCACTTTGGGTTCTATTGATTTTATTATAAACCTATTTATTCATCCTTTAAAGCAGTGTTGTTTTCACCCTGCTGAGTTTAAGGAATTACAAAATTCATCAGTAATAGCAGAGTCTGCACAACACAAAAGAGCAGAACTGAGAAACAATCCCTGGCTTTTTTCCCCTCCATTACTAAAACATGCACTAGCAGGAATCTGAAACCTGCCCAAGACGGTGAATGTTTCATTTTGGCTACTGATGAGATAATGCTGGCAACTGGCACACTTCCCATTCCCCAGCCTTAGAGAGATTTTTGCATTCCATTGTGTTAGTTTCTTCAGATTAATTAGCCAACTCTGCTAAGGGCCAGAAACCTCAGGCTAATTGTCAGCATATTGGTGCTCCAGAGACAACTTTTTGTTGACAATTACTCTAAATCCCCTCTACCCCAAAACTGACATTGGGAGTGGAACTAGGGGACGCTGATTCTCCCACAGGGGGAGCAGCACATAACCGGCATGGACTGTGCTCTCACCCTGTCTCTGATGGAGCGTCTGACACATCACCAGTTGGGGCATGTTGTGTGACTGTGGAAGCCCAGTCAGGCCATGTAAGGCTAGTTAAGGGCAGTTGGACTTAAATCAACAAAGAAATCAAGCCTCTAAGCAATGCACACTCTGACAGGAAAGTGGCTTGTCTCCCTGATGACATTGGGTTAGGGATGGCCAGCATTACATCCTCCAGTTAGATTCAGTACCATGGTGATTAACTCATGGACAATTCCCAGACAGAGTGAGGCAAGTTAATCAGACAATCTTTATTATTTATTCATCTCTTACTGAGCCAATTCACTTTTAAAACACACGTCTCTGCTCAACATATGTTACAGAACTATGCACCACCAATTCTCTAACTCCCTGTTTCTACCCATTATTGTCAAAGACACAGCATAAACCAGGCCAGATTAAGGCAATCTGGGGCTCTAGGCCTGCTACAACAGGGGTGCTCCCATGGCCCTGCCCCTCATTTGGAGTGGCAAGTGCCACCCACGCAACAACTGTCTGCTGAAAAACCCCCCATCCATCACACTTATTTGGGCAGACTAAGGCTCACTTCCTCACTGGACAGGTAGCGTAGCAGCAGCAGAAGGGGGTAGGGCACCTCACCCCAGAGTGGAGCAAGTGGGTGGAGATGTCTTGGAGTTAAGAGCACAGAGAAGCATACAGCATTTCCCCCTTTCTGTACTATTGTTTCAGGCTGTCTGCAGACTCAGGAAGATGTTACTGAATTGGTTACATTCAGATCACCTTTTCAAACTTTTCTTAAGGGGGTAAAACTTTTTCTCTGTGTGTGCAAGCCAAAGCTGAGACTCTGATGTAATCACATGACTCCAGGGTTCCTCAACATGTGTCTATAGTGGTTATGTCTTAATCAAGCCCTGACTAATAGACTGAAATGTAGTTTTATCATTTACAATAGGCCCTAAGCAAAGAATATCCTAGACTGCTACCCCAAAGGATAACTGCTGATGGTTCCTTGCCCCGCTAGACCATTCTCCTCTGGCACATGCAGCTGTTTGCACACACATTGAGAGGTTGGGTGAGGCCCTTTTAAAATATAGGGATAGTTAGAATTTAATATGTAAGTATATGAAATATTAATATTAATTTTCATTGCAAGAATTAGTGAGTTTTTTTTATCTCAAGCTATATTTCTCCTCCCTCTCACCTCAACTGCATCTTGCTTCCATTGTGTTTAACAAAATACAGGCAAGGCCTGCATTCTATTTCAGCATCAGGCGAGAGAGGAGATGATATTCCTGCTGAATGATGAAATATATAAAAACAATCCCTTTTCTTGAAAGACCCTATTTGCTCAATGAATTTGTACGGAGGCTACAATGGGAATGGAGTGAGTAGGAAAAGCCCCATTTTCTTTGTCTCCTGATTGAGCTACATACGCAGCAAGAAATCACTACTGAAAGCTGCAAATGTGGGATTTTTAGGGGGAAGGAAGCCAAACAGAGGCACTGAAGCTGTGAACTGAGGTCCGTAATGCAGCATAGCCATCAAATGATAAATATACAACAAACAAGGGGAGAGTACAGTCTGTGAGCAGAATGTTTGGCCCTAGTTCAGCCAAGTATTTAGGCACAGGCTTAAGGTTAGGCATATGCTTAACTTTAAGCGATTGAATAGCTCAACTGATTTCAGTGAGGCTATTAAAATACTTAAAGTTAGACATGAGCTTAAGTATCTTGCTGACTCAGGGCCCAGTAGAACACTTGGTGACAGGTGGCAAACTAGAAATGAATTTAGCACTAACTCCACTGCAGTCATGGGGTTAATTTAGCCTGGAGAGGTTGGAGGGCAATGTTCTAAATTGCCTCTAAACTTTGGTTTCCTTTGTCATCATCCCTTCCCTTCATTAAATGTGTTAATACTGAGCTGTGATATCAGATCTCAAGACAACAGACCAGCATGTCTGCTTGCCTGAGCACTCTTCCAAGATTGTTTGATACCCATAGAAATGATGTGCAATTAATACAGTTCAGTGGGAATTTTGCTGCCATGATTCAGCAGCAGATCAAATATCTATGAAATGTCCAACGGAAAAATCTTTCTCTGACAGGCTACGCATTGACCTGCTTTTGAGCAGTCCTTTCATTCTGTACATATGAACCAAAAATGCCTGCGGAGATTTTATGATAAGAGAGATACCAATTTTCACAACTCTTGAGGGGTGCTGCTGTCTGTGGATGTGACTAGATTATGAAAAGCCCTTGCTCTATATGGACATTATGCAGAGAAGCTGAATATCTTACTGTGTTCATTATCCTTTGATTCTTTTTTTCAATAAAAAAAAGCTTTCATTAATAATTAGTGCTTGTATAGCATCTTTTGTTAAAAAACCACAAATCATGTGCACAGTAAGCCTGCAATGCCCCTGAGGAGATATGCAGTAAATATTAGCCCTATCATGCATCCGACGAAGTGGGTATTCACCCACGAAAGCTCATGCTCCAAAACGTCTGTTAGTCTATAAGGTGCCACAGACTCTTTACTGATATTAGCCCTATGTTATAAATATTCTGAAGTGCAGAGACACTGACTTGCCCAAAGATCACACAGTGAATAGGTGACAGAGCTGATAGAACCCGAGCCAGCTCCAGCGTTTTTGCCACACCAAGTGGCAGAGGTGGGGGGGAGGGAGGAGGAAAAAAAAAGCTGCAATTGACGGCACTTTGGTGGCAGTTCCACCACTACTGCTTCATTCTTTGGCAGCAATTCAGTGGCAGGTCCTTCCCTCCGAAAGGGACCAAGGGACCCGCCGCCAAAGACCTGGATGTGTCACCCCAAGAACCTGCTAGCTGCGCTGGTGTCTGGAGCCGACCCTGGATAGAAATCAGGAATCTAGCCCCCAAATTCTTTGCTCTACCTGTAGGATGCACTGGATCATAGGGGAAATTAATAGATTTGATCATTTCCCTTCCATATTAATGTCAACAAATCATACTGGAATGCGTGTGTGTGTATAATTAATGCAATATTCACGTTGCACAGTTAAAAATAAAAAAAAAAATAATCAGGAAATGCAAAAGTGAAGGTTCATCAGGATTATCTTGATTGTATTGCATAGCCTGTTGTTTTATTTTTAAAATATAAACAGTACTATATTACACTGCACATTTTAACCAGAAATGCAGGAATACAGAAATACGACGTGCACAGCAGCTGATTTTATATCATAGACTCATAGACTCGTAGGTCAGAAGGGACCAATATGATCATCTAGTCTGACCTCCTGCCCAAAGCAGGCCTCAGAACCCTACCCATCCACTTTTATAACAACCCCTAACCCATGACTGAGTTATTGAAGTCCTCAAAATTGTGGTTTGAAGACCTCAAGCTGCAGAGAATCCACCAGCAAGTGACCAATGCCCCACGCTGCAGGGAGGCAAAAAATCTCAGCGGCCCTGCCAATCCGCGCCTGGAAGGAAAATTTCCTTCCCGACCCCAAATATGGGCCATCAGCCTAAACCCTGAGCATGTGGGCAAGACTCACCAGCCAGCACCAGGAAAGGAATTCTCTGCAGTAACTCACATCCCCCATTTCCATCGAAATCCCCTCACAGGACCATGAGACAGATTGTCTGGCTGATAAATCCAAGATCAATTGCCCAAAATTAAACTCTCATCATCATCCCCTCCATATACTTATCAAGCTTAGTCTTAAAGCCAGATAAGTCTTTTGCCCCACTACTTCCCTTGGAAGGCTGTTTCCAGACTTCACTCCCTAATGGTTAGAAACCTTCGTCTAATTTTCAAGCAAACTTCCTAATATCCAGTTGTACCCATTTGTCCTTGTGCTAATTAGTACTAAGCTTAAATAATTCTCTCCCTCCCTAACAGTTAATCCCCTGATATATTTATATAGAGCAAGCATATCCCCTAAGCTTCTTTTGGCCAGGCTAAAACAAGCCAAGCTCTTTTGAGTCTCCTTTCATTAGGCAGTTTCCATTTCCTCGAATCTCTATAGCCCATCTCTGAACCTGTTCTCCAGTTGAATCCCAACGACACCAGACTGACAACCAATATTCAGTGGTTCTCACCAGCGCCTTATAAACGGTACTACACCACCTTATCTTGTGGAAATACCTCGCCTGATGATCCTAAATACAAAATGCTTTTTAACAGCCATATTTGCATGAGCTCATAACATTCCTGCTATCAACCAATACCCAAGGTCTTCTCCTCCCTCTGTGCTTCAACATGATGCGTTCCCAATTAATCTAAAATTTCTTATTAATCCTAAGTTGCATGACTCACCCTATTATAATCTCTAAATACTCCGTTAACAAGTGAAGTGGTCCAGATCTTCCTGTATAGTATCCCGGTCCCTCTGTTAGCAAACCCCCCAGCTTTGTGTCATCCGGCAAACTTATTAGCACATTCCGCTCTTGTCCAAGGTCAGTAATAAAAAAATGTAAATAAGATTGGTCTCCCAAAACCGATCCTTAAAACACCTAAAAACCGGCCCTGACAGTTCACCCTTCAGTACGACCCGCTGGAGTCTCCCCTTTAACCAGTTCCTTATCCACCTTACAACTTTCATATTCATCCCCATCTTTTCCAATTTAACTAACAGTTCCCCATGTGGAACCGTGTCAAATGCCTTACTGAAATCGAGGTAAATTAGATCTACTGCATTTCATTTGTCTAAGTAATCTGTCACCTTCTCAAAGAAGGAGATCAGGTTGGTTTGGAATTCTTGCATTCTCTGACTTTGATTTTTTTTTTTTTTTAAATGTATAACCTAGACACCATATTAACTGTTTTTTAAAATTGAATGACAGTTTTTGGGCAGAGGGAGGGGTATCTGTATTGTGGATGTGGTTGAGGTAATACAGAGAAGGTGAAATCCTGCTTGTCGTTGTCAGGGCTGGATGGGAACTGAAGTAGAGATTTCCTGTTTTGATTTTTTTTTGTTGATGGCATATGCACGTATGGTTTCTAACAGTTTGTGGGACTATATGTGTATGTGTGTATTGACATCCACCATTTAATAGTGAGATATGTTATAGTTTATACAATTTTTTTACTCTCAGTGAATGAAAAATAGCTACCAAAAATATTAATCTTCAGGCAGAAACCAAGCATTGACTGCCAGTCTGAGCTATAAACAATGGATACTGTCATGCATCTGCTATACTAGAGCTTTGCAAACTTTGTGACTGGAAAGTAGTAAACTCAGAAGTTTTGCTTTTTGTGAATATTGTTTTTTAGGGAGAGAGGTTCATCCTCAAGGGTTTGCACCCCAAAGTTTCACTTTGAATTTCAGGTTTGAATAAACCTAACATCTAAAGTAAATGGCCATTACTTAGTTACTCAGGATGTGAAACTGAATTTTGCACAATTTTGATACAAGACAATGAATCAGCTCAGGTTTGCTTGAAAGGCTGGTGAATCTCTACAAATCTTTTCTATGAATTTTGGGTCAGGTAACAATTTGTCACAAAACATGACATTAAATTGGTTTCAAGCAGCTTGTGGTTGTGTTGTGACTCTCGCTTAGCTCTGTGTCTGACAATTTTTTGAGAAATGTGTTGCAGAATGATGCGGCAGATTGTGCTTTAATTTACGCTGCAGAAACCCACTTTGTAGTAATAGATGAATCTAACCCCATGTTTTACATGTTACCTGTATGAAGTCGTCACATTCACTCAGTTTGTAGGGCAATTGGCTGCATTTCCTTCATTGGAGATTTATGCTGCAGGTATTTCCATTTGTAGCACAGTTCCATTTGTTGTGTCTCTGTTCAGTGGGTTAGAGAATAGCTGAGGTAAATTATGAAGATCTGGAAGGCAGAAGAGGAGGAGATGGTCTGAGACATAACACAGGTCATTTTAGAAAACCTGTTACCCCAGATGGCATCTTTTATATTTTGCACTGAATGCATGGAGAGCTGCTGCGCCCTCCTCCCCCCAATGTTTATACTGTCACTGCATTGGCTGGCTCTGGGTGCAATTTGTTATCAAACGATTGTTCGCAGTGAGACGGTTCAATTACACTTTTAGCTTTATAATATGCCTGTGGTTTTGTTGTTCATATAAGGATTGTTGTGAATACAGGCCTCTTATCAAAACCAGTCTGAGCTAGTTTTAGTCATTTAAACTGAGAGAGCAGTCCACGCAGGCAGAGTTGGTGAAAACAGCTATAATCAGACAGCACTGCTGTGAGCTCTTGGAATCCTCCAGTCTAGCTTGGCAGAAGGGGTTAAGCACTCTATATGTGGGTTCTGAAATCCCCCCGTTAAACTCCCTTTTGGCAGGGAATTTCCATCCTCTCTGTGTAAGAGGATGAGAAATTCTGGTAGCTCCGGTTAGGAAAAGCTTGCTATTAAAGTACAATCTCTCTTCCACAAACACCAGAGCACTTTGTTTTATTTGGCTTTAGGGAATTGTAAAGAGCTTTCTCTGAGGCGTGTGCCTCTGTGCACACAAAAGGAACTTGAAATGCCCTCCTTTTGACCTGTTGAATTAGTGTCCCTTTTGGGCTTAGCTAAGACTTCAGATCTTACCCTGTTAAGTTGTGCTAAAATAGTTTCGAATAGGTGGTATTTTATGTTACTAAAATACTGCTGTTACAACTTTACATGTATGTGAAACAGACTAAATTCATTTAACATCACATCTGATGAGGAAGCTGTTGTTATCCCTATTTTGATAGGGAAACTGTGGTACAGATCAATAAAATGACTTACTCCAGAAAGTCAGTGCTGAGATGAGGACTTAGAGCTCTTGGTTCCCAGTCTTGTGTCATAGCAGTAGGTATAGTAGTGTGACTATCAGCAATTTTTTACCTCCCACATTTGTGATTTCATGACGCTGTTTTTATATGTTTCAGAACATTCTTACAAAAGGCAATTTTATGTATTTAACCAGTCATATATTTTCTATTCCCACTGATGATGTGATTTGAATAAGAACTTATTTCTTCTGCTTGAGCATCTACAACAGTGCCAAACTCCTGTTTTTATGAAATCGCAATCTGTCACTCCAGGAATGTATAACAGCATTAAAGACCAAGTTGGAAGAGAACATGAGCTAGAAAGGATCAAAACCCTTAATAATTAGTGAAGATGTCAAGAAAAAATATGAAAAATGTAAGGTCCTGTTTTTTGTACCTCAGTGGAGGTAACCCTAAGTGGGTCATGCATTTCCTTTGGACAGAGGAAGTGCATCTAAGTCCACAGTAATTCAAATCTTAGGAGACCCTGCTTATGTGATGTCAGCCATCTTGGCTGGCACTGGGTATTGAACTGGGGATCTCCCTAACTAAATGTGGATTGACCTAAACAGTGAGACTCTCTCTAACTAGGAACTATAACAGATTCACGTTCTCTGTGAATTGGGCACAGAGGGGAAGATGTAATATATGCTGACCAGTGGGTTACACTTGTGCTAGTTACTTAACTGCTCTCTGCCTCAAGTACTCTCTCCATTTTATAGAAGAGAAACTATGTACCTCACAACCATGTAGTGAAGCTCAGTTCATTGTTTGTACACGTCTTTAAAATCTTTGGATGAAAGGTACTATGTAAGTGTGAAATATTGTTATGTCTGAAACATTTTCACTGAAACAAAATGCTCCTTTTTAAGGGGCACTGTCAAATACCTTAGCTCACACATATGTCCTATTCTGAAATGACTGTAACCCAACAGGAAATACCCAGTGGGTTCATTTAAATAAATATCTAAATCCAGCGTTAAAATCAGTAAGAATTATTTTAAAGATAGGTACAGTGGGGCCAGATCATCAGATGGTGTAAATCAGTGTATCTCCTTTTCAAGTCAATGGAGCTCCATTGACTTACACACCTGAGGATCTGGCCCTATGTTTTGCTGGGCATCAGTAAACAATGTTTTCTGTTCTTGCTTCTGCCTTCTCTGCAGTATCAGTTAATTAACACACATTATTTCCTGCACTATGCAGGCTCCTGCACACACAGGGGATGAAGCTGGAGCCCCAAGGCATCAATAAATAAAGCAGAGCCATATTTGATTGTTCTCTTAAAAGGCAAGAAAGAAAATCAAGGTGTGTGAAATAACTTGCAATCAACAGGGAAATAACATGGATTAAAAGTCTTTCAGAATTTATAAACAGTGGTGTAATTGGCTACTTGATCTGAGTGTACATTAAGCTTTTCTGTGTCACCCCTTATTTCCAATGCACTGGATGGCTTTGCATCTGCAATCTGAGTACATTGATAAAAATTTCAAGAAGCAGCAGCACACAAATTTCAAATCCTCACTGGTTTTAAAATCTTTGAAAAATGTTATCAGTTTTAACAATCTTTTGAGAGAATAGTTTTTCCTGGCATTGGTGTATACTTGCAATTAGTGAAATTCTACTGTTATCAGACACCTGTCTAATCACCCACAAAAAGCTGCATATCCCAGTGGCATGTGAGGTTGTATGGACTAGTGATTGGAGTTGTGGACCAGAACCTTGGGTTCTATTCCCAGCTCTGCCAATGGTCTTCATGTGGGCTTCAGCAATTTTACCCATTTTGAGAATTGGCATAAGTTTATCCCCCTTACTATTTTGTGAAGCACTCTCTAAAATTCTCCCCCCTACCAGGGAAGCCATCTCCTGAGCACCCCACCATGGCCGGAGTTCACTCTGTGGCACTCTTTCAGTTTCCCCTCATCAGGACCCCTTAACAACTCCACACAGTCTGTCTTATTCGATCACAGTCCATCTCACAGTCTGAGTTTATTAAAGGTTTCAAAAAGCAAACAGCAAAACTCTTCCACCCAGCCTTAAATTTGGCACAGTCCCTCATTTCTAAGGTACTGTCCTTTTCTGCTATCTGAGCACTAGAGAAGACGCAGGGCCTGGTCTATTTTCTTTGCTTTCTTCCCAATAGAAAAACAAACTTTAAGCTGGGTCTTCTTATTCAGCCTCAACTCCCTTCTTCTGGACCATGATAGGAGATTCTCTCTGCAGATCCCCTTCCTGCTTCACCCCCTTAATTGGCTCAACTGGGATTATCTGCTCTGGCATGGAGGAACTGCACCTGCTTGAATTGCAGAGGCCTGACACCATGTGACATTCCTTAAATGTCTACTTAAATACACAATAGCAGTATTATTCCTATGCCATGAATATTACCCCCTAAATGCACTGCATCTATGTCAGAAAATGATTCTACGGCTCCTACACAAGTCTGAAAACCGAGATGACATCGCATAGCATACAGAAAAATAAACATGCCAAACTGAAGGTTTAAAAGAGCCATTCTCAATTGCTGTTCAGTCCCACCAAACCTGGCTGCCCATACATACACATGCTGCTATGCTTTGTCATCCCCAGGCAGTTAGCGTGTAAAGGCAATATTACTTCTAGCACTTTGGAAGCTGCGCTGCTACCAAAAAGGAGCATTTTCGAGAGCTTTTGGGCCAGAGTCAGATCTGTGACACTGGTGTAAATTGGGAGCAACTCTGCTTATTTTAATAGAATTACTCCAGAATTGCAACCATGTAACAGAGCACAGAATTTGGCTGCTTGTTTCTGTAATCACCAAAGAAACCAATGGCCGCACCTCCAAGTATGGGTTTAAAGACAGAAGTATTGAAAACATACTCGCTACATGAGTGTCTAGGCACATCTTTGCTCCCTATCACAGTAGTGTCTGGGTGCCTCACAAATGTTAATGCGTTTATCCTCACAATGCTCCTGTGAGGCAGGGAAGTCGTCTTATGCCCATTTTATAAGTAAGAGCACTAAGGCACAAAAAGACTGAGGGATGGATTCTGGCACCCATGCTCACGTTGAATAGTAAAGGCTACTTATTGGCTATAGCTGTGGGAGCCAGGCCTCAGCAATGAGGACTGGGATTCTTATGTGTGTCTGCAACCTGAGGATAACCAAGTCCATTATATTTACTTCTGATAAAGTGACTTTTCAAATACCTGCTTTTTTTTTTTTTGAGATTGTTAGCAGTAATTCAAAGCCTCTTCTCTCAGAACTGGCTGCACTGCTTTTGGCTGTGTTGAAGGTTAAATTAGCCACACAGCTCTGTTTTCAATGCACTATCTTAAAGAACATTACGCTTCAAAATATGCCAAGTATGCCCATTAGAAAGTAAACCTTTCTGAGGTGAATTCTTCCTTTCAGTACCACAAATTTTAAACTAGTGATGGCTGTTGTACTAGGACGTATCTATTACAGATGCATGATTTTCTCCTAGGAGAATCTTGAATGACACTTGAATTTCTTTTTTGGTTGAGTTAGAGGTAATTCCAGTTTGAGAGAGAAGAGATGAATTTGGTGAACAGGTGTGCAGGTTCTGTATGTATTTTAAAAATGTCTCAGGGCACAATTTATAGAGTGGAGAGTCACAAGATCTTGTATGGGATTTCTATATCTGAATGCTACAAATACCATAAGACAACCAATCTAGCATTTAACTTAGCCCCATAAATGGCACCTTGAAACACATACCCACAAACCTATGAAAAACACAAATAGAAAAGCTGTGATATTTTAGATTCTCCTTGAACATTAATGCACAGATCATTTATATTGTGATAGCACCTGAAGGCCAGCGGGGTTGATGCTCCATTGTAGGGTGACCAGACAGCAAATGTGAAAAATCGGGATGGGGGTGGAGGGTAATAGGAGCCTATATAAGAAAAAGACCCCAAGATTGGGGCTGTCCCTATAAAATCAGGACATCTAGTCACTCTACTCCATTGAGTTAGGCACTGTACAAACATCTAGACAATGGCAGACCTTGCCCCAAAGAGCATTCAGGCCAAAAGGCAAGGTGTAATATGTGGATGAGAGAAACAAGCAGGTCGGGGGATGAGGCGTGCAGGGAAGGTAAGAAAAATGTGCACAATTTGTAACCAGTCGGCAGTCGTGATCACAGTCCTCTTTCCACTTTGCCATTATCTGGTTGTACTTTGCTGTAGCATTACTGCTGAGATGAACTGGAGGAGGGACTTGGGCTTGCAAGAGGACCAGATGGCCTTCTAGATTTTGACTGGGAATTTTTCCAACTCACAAGGGACAGAGGCAGCATGGGAAAAAGTATGAAAATGCTTGCCAGGGAAGGGGGGAAAAAAAGGGAAGAAATTGTCAGCTGCACATTAGTGATGTACCTTATCTTGTTGTGTAGAGACATTTCTTCCTGTCCCAAACACCTATTCCACCCATTAGACCTCAAAAGGGTTTTTAGGATTGGTTTTAAAAAAATCCCTTTTTTTGTTCTCCATAACTTCCCACCTATCCAGACACTGCAGCCTAGGGTAGTCAGTCCCTCAAAGCCTGGCCTAGTTTACACGAGCTATCACTGTTCTCTTCAATGGAGTGACACTGATTTATACCAGCTAGCCCGTAGCTGCAGAGAATGGGATACAAATGTCTCTTCCACGACGTCTGGTGTTCAGGAGAGATCTTTGGTACCAATTGCCATCATTTCTCTAGATACTGAGCACAGGGTAAGAGTTCATAATTAAATGTTTGAAGTCAAATTTGGCAAAAGCAAGCAATGCAGATATTGAAACACCACGCTGATCCCACAGTTCGACACAATCATCATTAAAGACAGCAGGAATTAATTTATTTTGAGCTCCTGATTTCAGAAAGTGGTGGTGGCACAGCTGCTCCCTTTTGCTCCTTTGATAACTCAGTTTAAAAGGCACATAGCATCAGCTCTCAGAATCATTCCCTATGCAGTAGGAAAAGAACTTAGGCTCTCTTCAGAGAAGGGAAGGATATTCTTAAGGTCAGTTGCTCTATGTCCACTTTGAGACCCACACAAATATGAAAAAGTGCATTACCAAACTGGGACAGCTGTCAACTCATCTTGGTTTATTTTGCTTCCACTTGAACATACAGGATTTAGAATTTCTCTGGTGTGGATGTGTAAATACTTAATTGTAACCCTTCTGTCTGGTGGAGCTGGCAGCAACCAGTGCCGGGTTCAATATTTAGGGGTTCGTTTTCAACAATACAACACCAAACCATCTCGAGCGCTGCCCCAGTAACCTGGGAAAATTACACGCTACCCCTGGGCACCTCTGAGAGGCAATACTTCCCCACTCGTAAGCAGGGGACCTACAATTCTCCCTCAAGGAGTTCAATCACAAATTAATTAACGCATTATTTTTTTAACGAGCGTCATCAGCATGGAAGCATGTCTTCTAGAATGGTGGCCAAAGGATGAAGGGGCGTACGAACGTTTAGCATATCTGGCATGTAAATACTTTCCAGTGCTGGTTACAAAAGTGCTATGCAAATGCATGTTCTCACTTTCTGGTGATGTAAATAAGAAGAGGGCAGCATTCCTTGTTTGTCTTAGCAATTGGCTGAACAAGAAATAGGACTGAGTGGATGTGTAGGCTCTGAAGTTTTACATTGTTTTGTTTTTAAGTGCAGTTATGTAACAGTACAACTTAGAAATGTAGATTTTTTTTTCTCGATAAAGATTGCACTACAGTACTTAGTATTTTTCAGCTCACCTAATATCTCTAGTTTATCACAAAATATACACTTTGATTTCAGTTACAACACAGAATACAATATATATGAAAATGTAGAAATATCCAAAACATTTAATAAATTTCAGTTGATATTCTATTGTTTAACAGTGCAATTAAAACTGTGATTAATCATGATTAATTTTTTAAATCATGGGGTTTTTTTTGAGTTAATCGCATGAGTTAACGACAATTAATCAACAGCTCTAATATATATGAAATTATGTTCTCAGGGCCTTGTAATTAAAGGCAGGTCATCACCCAAGGTAGCATGCCTTAAGGCAGGTTCCAACACACAGGAGGTTGAAGACACTTATCTCCCTAGGTGAGTGGTTCTCAAACTTTTGTACTGATGATCCCTTTCATACAGCAAGCCTCTGAGGTCAATCCCACTTATACATTAAAAACACTTTTATAACCAGGGCTTTGGAGCAGAGCCTGGAGCTGGAGCACGGACCAGTAGGTTTTTGCCCGGAGCCGGAGTGGAGCAATTAAAATATTTGATCGCTCCAAATCCCTGTTTATAACAGCGTTAAATATTTTTTAAATGCTGGAGGCGAAGTGGGGCTTGGGGGTGGAGGCTGACAGCTCATGACCCCCACGTAAGAAGCTGTGAGGTATCATGACCCTCAGTTTGAGAACCCCTGCCCTACGTGACCATTGTGTCCCCCAATGGGAGTCTATTTGTATACTGAGTCAAATGCTAATGAAAAGATTGCAGGGACTTCAAGAGAAGAAATTAACAGGGAGAGGTAAATAACAGAGGAGGGTACCCTGCTGATGAGTAAAGAACAAAGGGTTGGTCTAATAATCTAGGGGTGTAGATAGAGGCACTGGCCTCCTTTATCTAGGGAGACAGCCTGCCAGTGGGCGTGGTCTCAGGAAAGGAGATTGACAGCTATCATGGTTGAAGAACACTGTGAGAAGGACTTTTGGGGACACAGAATGTTATTACACAAGAGGGCATCTTGTAGATGAAGTTCAGTCTCTCGGATATGTGTTACGATTGTATTTTATAAGTAACTCCTTATTGCCAGTATTTCTGTTTGCTATCCTCTCTCTCCCTGTTCTTTCTTAAATGAACTTACATTTGACTTCTCTGTAAAGCAATGGAAGGGCTGTGTTCAGCCCAGGGCCGGCTCCAGGGATTTTGCCGCCCCAAGCAGTCGGGGGGAGGAGAGGGAAGTCGCGGTCGGTGCCTGCTCCACCGTGCCGCTTTCTTCTTTGGCGGCAATTCAGCAGCAGGTCCTTCCCTCCGAGAGGGACCGAGGGACCCACCGCCGAATTGCCACCTCTTCCCCTTGGCCTCCCCAAGCACCTGCTTGCTCAGCTGGTGCCTGGAGCTGGCCCTGGTTCAGCCATTCTGTGTTCTAAAGTTTAATTAATAAGCTGTGGTGTACCATTCCTTTGGGAATAGTGGGTCTGGTAATTCTGTGAATCTCCAATGGTGGGGGACTGGACAGCGCAGGGGATGCTCGGAGGCCTTGGGGGTTGAAGTGTGCCTATTGCTAGCTTGCAGGAGTGAGAGTGGAGCTCATCTGGGCTGAGAGGGACAGTCGTGTTGCCTGTGGCTGGGAGTGTCAGGGGGATGACCTGTGGTAGGTACAGATAAGATCATTGCACACTGTGTGTAGTGGTGGCAAGGTGCCTCACAACCAAGAGTACCTCTGGGAGGTGTCACAGAGCCAAAATCAAACAAAATTAGTGGACATTGCTAAAAAATTTGGCCTTAATCCTCTTTTTCTGGGCTGTAACCAGGGCAGGGTGAGAGACACAGCTGCTGGGGGGAGAGAAAAGGAGTGTTGTGAGGGTCACATGCCCCTGCCCCGATTTCTGCCTTTCATTCAGCACAGAGGCTTAGGGCATGCCCCACAGTTTGAAACCATCGCCTCCTGCCAGGAACTGGTGGATCTGAAGCTGGTGGGAGCTGCCCGGCCCACTCAGTTCCCTGTCTCTCCATGCTGTGGGAGCAGGGGAGCTATCTGTCTGGCAGCCCTCCATGTCCTGCTCCTTGAACCAGGTCACTTCAGCACAGCCAGGTGCTTCCCAGGCCAGGTGGGTGGCAGGCATAGTTCTGAGATGTTCCCCGGCACACTCTTGCCTCTTCCCTGCAGGAGCCTGACACCAACTGGTGATACTCCCTGAAGCTGGCCTCTGCCTCCGGAACCTGATCGTCAGAAGATGCTCCCTGAGGCACTCACTTGCTGCTCCCTGGTGCTCCTGGCGCTGCTGCTGCTGCTGCTCTGTAGTGGTGACAAATGTCTCACGGAGCATCTCATGGCAGTTGAGCTCTGTGATCAGGGGCTGGCTTGTGGTGGGCATTGCCAGCAGAATCCGCGATCTTTCTGGATTGCAGCTGGGAACTATGCAGCCAGCCCTGCCTGGGGCATGTCCGGCCATGCAAGGGGGCAAGGCTCAGGGAGCAGGACAGGGAAAGCTGCCAGACAGCCAGCCAGCACCCTGGCTCCCACAGCGCGGAGAGCCAGGCGCCTGGGCAACTCCCATCAGCTTTTATCACCAGTTCCTGGTAGGAAGCATCAGGTTTCAAATGTGGGGTGAGCCCTAAAACCTCTGTGCTTAATGGAAGGCAGAAATCTTGGGGGAGCACGTCATGCCCCCCCAAACATTGCCTCTAGGGGGTGCAAATATGATTGCTTGCCCCAGGTGCTAAAATATCTAGTTATATCTCTGATCTTCTGAAACATGATAAATTTTCCAGCCTTTCATCTCGTAATACAGGTTGGGCTAGGATGCTTAACTCTCAATCAACCCCAACCTGTGAGTTGAATACTAAGTTTCACTGAATTTGACAACAAAAGGAGGAGCATGTGAGCAACAGCAGGTTCTTCTTGGACTTCATATTCAGTTTCTGTGGTTCAGGGAGTGGTTGTTTGAACATATGGATAAATGATCTTGTTTCAGCAGTATGCAACTGCACTGTGCACAAGGCACAAAGAATTACCTGATGGTCTTACACCTCTTTGCTGTCCTCTAAAGATAGACTGATTTGGGATATACTGCTTGAGAAGCACATAGACATGAGCTGTCATCAGATGGCTAAAAGACTAAGTAGGCATCTCATCCTATGCTTTCCGCTGCACAGAAACTGGTTGGCTCTGTTAGCATTGCTTAAACTCAGCACAATATAGAACTGGTAAGGTACTCGTGGAAATGAAATAAGCCAGCATATATCAATAAGAAGGAAGAACCTGTGTTTTTATTTGCATTATAAGGCCTCTTAATCAGAGTGAAATACCTCTGAATGGCTATGGCTAACAAACTAAAAGCAGCAAAGAGTCCTGTGGCACCTTATAGACTAACAGACGTTTTGGAGCATGAGCTTTCGTAGGTGAATACCCACTTCATTGGATGCCCACGAAAGCTCATGCTCCAATACGTCTGTTAGTCTATAAGGTGCCACAGGACTCTTTGCTGCTTTTACAGATCCAGACTAACATGGCTACCCCTCTGATACTTGAAACTAAAAGGCAACGAACATATCTTCCCTAGGAAACCAATTTGTGTATGACAGGCTCAAAATTCTCTTTGCAGTCATAAAAATGTTTAGTTTGTAAACTATTCCAGTTTACAGATGACAAGGAATTAGGCTGGTGCTTTAAAAAAACAAACAAAAACCAGTACATATGGTTGAAATTTATTTTTCCATTGGTCTCTCAATACCATAAAGTTCCCCTGGGCGGTTCCACTACATATGAATAGAAATACAATATTCATTAAGTCTATATGCCCAGTTGACTTTTCTCTTAGAATACATTTTCCTGTATAATTATAATGTAGCACTATCAGAGAATCAGCCCCTTCATTTCCTTGAGTGGTAAAATTAGGTGCCTTCATCTTTACTCATCAGGCCTGTTCAAATAGTTCATCCTCTGTCACACA
Organism: Chelonoidis abingdonii; assembly: GCF_003597395.2. Classification (NCBI taxonomy): domain Eukaryota; kingdom Metazoa; phylum Chordata; order Testudines; family Testudinidae; genus Chelonoidis; species Chelonoidis abingdonii. The sequence goes on along the minus strand of NC_133770.1, from coordinate 88,075,567 downwards.
ACAGTTGCATAGTACTTTCTTAGGCAATAGTTTGGGGCCAGCACTTCAAAAGTCCATTAGCCTCCCTCTCTCCCTAGGTAAGGAGACACCAATTTGTCAAGGCTGTTTTGAATTCTAATCCTGGCATCCAAAGGATAACAATGCCTCCAAGGTTGGTGTCGTCCACAAATTTTATAAGCACACACTCCTCTCCTGCGTACGGGGTCATTAATGAAAATGGTATCAGACTCAGGTATTGAATGGTGCCAGACCCAGGACTGACCACTGTGGGACCACACTAGATATGTCCTTTTAGTTTGACAGCGAACCACTGATAACTACTCTTTGAGTATGGTCTTTCAAGCTGTTGTGCACTAACATTATAGTAATTTTGTCTAGACCACATTTCCCGAGTGTGCTTTTGAGAATGCTGTGGGACTATAGCAAAAGCCTTACTAAATTCAAGCTATATTGTGTGCTTCTTCTGCACCCATTGACTAAGCAAAGAAAAGAAATTAGATTGGTTTGGCATGACTTGTTCTTGACTAATTTATTTTGGCTATTACTTATAATCCCATTATCCTCTAGGTGCTTACAAACTGATTGTTTAATAATGTATTCCAATATCTTTCGTGGTATCGAACTTAGGCTGACAGGTGTATAATTCCCTGGGTCATTTTTGTTCTCCTTTCTAAAGATGAGCACTATGTTTGCTCTTCTCCAGTCCTCTGAGACCTCACCCGGTCTCCATGAGTTCTCAAAGATAATTGCTAATGGTTCCATAATTGTTTCAGCAAGTTCCTTAACTACCCTAGGGTGCCTTTCATCAGGCCCTGCCAATTTGAATGCATCTAACTTATCTAACTACTCTTCCACCAGTTTTTTTCCTCTATTTTGGCCTGCATCTCTTCCTCTTTGTTGTTCATATTAATTATCTGGAAGCCATTTACCTTTTTAGTGAGGACTGAAGCAAAATAAGCATTGCAAACCTCAGCCTTATCAATGTCATCAGTTATTCGGTCGCCTTTCTGGCTGTTTAGAGGATCTACACTTTCCTTTGTCTTTCTCTTGATCTTAAAGCATTTAAAGAACCTCTTCGTTTTGCCTGTCTTGCTAGGCATAACTAGTCTGTGCTTTAGCCATTCTGATTTTATCACTATATGCCTGGCTGACCCCCTTGGTTACTTCCTCCACTTTCCAAAACAATTTTTTTTGTCCTCAATACATTCCTAGAACTTACTGGACACTTTGTGTTTTGCAATGTTATTTGAAAAACACATATGGGTAGTTTAAAGTCCCCATTTACTATCAGGTCTTGTGGGGTTTTTTTTGGATATTTATGTTGGTTCTAAAAATGCCTCATTCACCCTTCTGATTTAGTGGTCTATATTAGATCTCCCCAGGTTTTTTTCCCTTTTTTCTTCACCCACAGTCTTTCAACTGGTCTTCATCTCACCTCCCTCTGGACTTCAGATCAAGAGCATATATACTTGATGTATAATGCAAGACCTCCCTTTTTCTCTGCTTGTCCTTTCTGAACAAGCTATACCTTGGGCTTCTACACCAACATTGCCTTCATAAGAATTACCCCACCAAGACCCTGTGATGCCAATTAAGTAATAATTTAGCTTATCTACTAATACTTCCAGCTCCTCCTGTTTATTCCCCATACTCCTTGAATTTGTGTGTAGTCATCTGAGATGTTAGGCAGATTCCTCCACTGATGATTCCATCTCGTGGCTCTTATGACCCTACTGCAATTTTCCCTTTCCCCTCCAATTTGCAGCTTTCTGTTAGGGTTGCCTTTTTTAAATACCTGCTTGTTGTAGGCTTTTGTCACCTGTCCTGTTTGAACATAGTTTAAAGCCCTCTTCACTAGTTTGACTTAAGGATATTTATTTTGTATATTTTGAATGTGATGTTGACAATTTGTGTGTTAATGGTCTGAAGATCTAACTTTTTGGATCTTAGTTTCTACTGTTGCTTAATAATTACCTGATGTCTCCTTTTGTCTGACACCCCCCTGCCCCCACAATTTCTCCAACTGGGAATTAAGTGTGTGTGTGTGTATGTATGTATATAGCCTAAGCACCATAATTTTGTATACCTCCTGAAAATTTAATAACAATTGAATTATTCTTATAAGTAAACATTGCTATTATCTATTGAAATTCTATATAAAAACTTGGAATTCTGAAATGCCTACACAAGTATGACCTACATCCTTTGTTCCTAGATGTATGATCTAGCATTTGGCTTTATTAAAAACCCAGTGTTCAAATGATCCCACCATACCATTGATCACTCTGTAGAACTGACCGTTCCTCATTACTTACCACATTTTGTCTCATCTGCCAACTTTGTCAGGAATGATTTTTATATTTTCTAGCTGCCCACTAGTAAGAAATGTGGGGCAAAAAGGAGGTAAAAGTGAAACAATCATGGTTGCGTTGTCTGTGTATGTGATTGATTTTTAACAAATATAGATGAAGATTTTTAGCTTTTTGTTGTTTGTTTTTTCTAAACAAAGCCTAGATTTGGGGGCCTAAATTACTTGGTAGTGGTCTTTTTAACATCCATGGTGTTGCTGTTATGGACCTGGGATTGACTTGTACAAGTAAGGGGTGAAAGGCTCCGTATCCTATTACCAGGTAGCATCCCAATGCTAAATAGTCTGGGCCAAATTCTAATCTCTCTTGCCCTGGAGTAATCCAGAGTAGCTCTATAAGAGATTAGAGTTTTGCATTTTAGCTTTCCGCACCACCCATCCTTTCTAACTCTGACTTATTACACACTGCACGTGTTTTCTTCTGTGCATCTAGGCCCAATTTTCAAAGAGTCCACTAATGAGCACACAAGCCTACACTGACTGAAAATCAGGGTCTATATATATATCAAATTGGATACGGTGACCTAAGGACCAATGAATGCCAACTGGCAGAAAGCAATGGGGTACATATAGTTTACAGGGATCCCTTGGATCTGGTACTTACATTCTAGTTCACTAAAGAACCTCATCTAAGGTTATTACTGAAAGCTTGTTGCCACACTGGTGATGCTTATCTTGAAACGTATGTGTGGACATATGTATGAGTGTATGCATGTGTGTAAATATGTGTGTAATATAGCAATTTGTCAAAATTTTGATTTTCGAAGTGTGGGCACTGTACTTCTGCAATGATCTCACTGAATTGTACAGAGAGTTAATACAACTTCCTTAATTCTGTTTGATATACGCCTGCTTATACTGCTAGAAATTGTGTTGTCTATCTTAACCCTCCCCGCCCCCACACATTGAGAGCTTGCATTCAGCTGGTTATCCATCCTACATCCCTTCTGAAATTCCTGCATTCCAGGATACTGTCCATCCTATAAATGGGTTTGGAAGGATTAAGTTTTTATTGGTAAGTGTCAATTTCATCATACTCACAGAAACCGATAAAAAAATATTTCCATCAATAAAAATTCAAATTTCCGGATAGGTAAGTTAAGAAAAATGCTGCTTGAGAAGTTAGTAAATCTTAAAAATATAGGACTGAAGGGACCTTGAGAGATCATCTAGTTCAGCCCCCTGTGCTGAGGCAGGACCAAGTATAACTGGGCCATCCCTGACTGCTGTTTGTACAACCTATTCTTAAAAACCTCCAGTGACAGGGATTCCACAGTCTCCCATATAAGCCTATTCCAGGATGTAATTACCTTCATAGATGGAAAGATTTTCCTACTATTTTACCTGAATCTCCCTTGATGCAGATTAAGCACATGACTTTTTTTGTTCTACATTCAGGCGAAATGGAGAGAGACTGATCGCTGTCCTCCTTATAACAGCCTTAACATATTTGAAGACTGTTTTCAGGCCCCCTCAGTCTTCCTTTCTCAAGACCAAACATGCCCAGTTTTTTAACCTTTCCTCAAAGGTCAGGTTTTCTAAAGATGTTATGATTTATGTTGTTCTCCTGTGGACTCTGCAATTTGTTCACATCTTTCTAGAAGTGTGGGATCTAGAACTGGGCACAGAATAGTCCAGCTGAGGTCTCACCAGTGTCTATCTCTAGCTTGCAGGAGGGACAGCAGAGCCTGCATGGGCTGAGTGGGGAGTGAATGTGTTGCCCGTGGCTGGGAAAGTTAGGGGACTGACACCTTGGTAGGTACAGACAAGACTATCAGAAGCTAAGGGCAGGTTGTAGCGAGGTGTCTCACAGCTCTGGGTACCTCTGGGAGGTACACCAGAGGCCAAACTCAAACAAAATTAGTGGACATTTTAAAAAACATTGGCCTTAATCATCTTTTCAGGGCTGTACTCAGGCATATTTCCTGCACTCACTAGGGCATCACCCGTTCCCAAGGCTCAGGGTGTACTCTCCTGCAGGTTTGCAGGACCTTTTACCAGTGGAAGAGCCTTACACAGTAATTTCCTTAACCTCTCTTTATGAACAATCACCAAGCAGAACACACACACTAAGCTTAACAATCCTATGCTCACCAATTCTGAGCATGCAGCTGGACTTTCCCTGTTGGCAGGGGTGGCTCCAGGCACCAGTGCAGCAAGTGAGTGCCTGGGGTGGCACGCCGTAGGGGGCGGCCTGCCAGTTGCTGTGAGGTTGGCAGTCAGGCTGCCTTTGGGGGCATGCCTGCAGGAGGTCCGCCGGTCCCGTGGTTTCAGTGGTAATTTGGCGGCGGATATGCTGAAGCCGCGGGACCAGCGGACCTCCCGCAGGCTTGCCGCCAAATCCACGTTACCAGCGGACCTCCTGCAGGCATGCTGCCAAAAGCTGCCTGACTGCTGTGCTTGGGGCGGCAAAATACATAGAGCCACCTGTGCCTGTTGGCCAGGCAAGGTTGGTATAACCTGGGTTCTGGTTGCTGCTGATCAGATTTGTGCATAGGATTTTAGGAGCTCTGCTCTTAGGCTGTCTTGGAGGTGAGTTCTTCTTTTTCTTCCAGTTCTTTCCTCCTTTTACTACTTTTCCTTTTCCTTTCTTTCTCTGCTGGTCTCATTCTTGGACCTCAGTTTATACAATGGAACTTGAGTCCTACTTAGCTATACTTTAACCAGTCATTTTACTAAAATATTACAAAATAATTCTTTATCAGTCCCTGATAAAAGTAACAAATCCCTTTCACCTTGCTGTTGCCATACTGGCAGTAATTTAGAAAATAATTTTTGACCTATTCCTAATTTTGACAAGGATGCACTGATGGGCTTTCCCAATTCTTGTATTTCAGCTGTAACCTAACTTAGTTTGTTTGCCAATACCTCTGTTAGTAGCATCCAGTATTCCAACTCCTAATCCAGTTCCACCCAAAACAGTTTCCAATATACCCCTTGGGCTCCTTTTCCTTATGGATTGTTCAAAATACCATACTTTAAACTATGCTGCCCACCACTAATGGAGAGTTTGTACATATGAGGTGCATTGAGGCACCACCTTGAACACATTTAAATCTGGTGAGGTCCAGCTCAATTTGCTTTAGAGATTGTATTGGTGATATAAGCACTTGTTCCTGAGGATCCAGTTTTGCCACATGTGGTCCATTTAATGGGTGTCGTCTTGATTTCTGCACATCCGATTCAGTGGTAATTATTTCAAAATGTAATGTTACCCAGACATTTTGTAATATATGCACTTAATTGGGCAGAGATGTTAAGAAAATGAGTCAGACGCTGATAATGTAATTGAACTTTAGTTGTTTTTAGTACATTCACTGCCCTGGGGGCACCATTTCCCCTATATACCAGATATTCACCTGCCAAGATGCATTTGTGCAGTTTCCTGATACTTTCTCCAGGCAACAATTGAGACTAGTCAGTATAATGGGTCTTGAGTCCCAGATTTGAAGCAGGGGAGGCTCACTAAAACCCATTAACACCCTAATGTGAATGTCCTCTCCTGGCTGCCAAGAAAACCCCATGCAGGGGCAGATTAAGATTTGATGGGGCTCCTGGGTCAGAGCAAGTGGGAGCCCCTCCCCAACCCTTCTGCCTGCAGTCCTCCCAACCCCATTTTCCAGGCTCCTGCCAGGGAAATGGGGTTAGGATGTGGGGGGTTGCCCTGTCTGTACAGTGCTCCTGCCAGGGAGTGGGGTCGGGGCATGGAAGCAAGGCCCTACTCCCTGATTGGCATGCCAGGTGGACAGAGGAGGGCAAACCCCTGCACCCTGACCTACTCTGCCTGCCTGGTGCTCCTGCAGTGGAGCAAGTGTGCCCATTTTTCCAGGGCCCCTGGGCACAGGCCCTGTTGGTCCAGTGGCTAATCTACCACTGACACAATTGTTATATCCTTGGGGGCATGCGATGAGGTGTCACCTTGATATTCCTGGGTCTGCTCTAGGGTATGCAGGGTTCCTCTTTTTGTCGGCCAGACCACAGGCCTCTTTTTCTTTTGTTTACAGGCACACTCAATGTGTCCCTTTTTGCCACAGTGTCGACACACCAGGTCCTTACACCAGCATTCTGATGCCTGGTGACCGCCTGCGTGACCTGGCTTATTCCAACAGCGGTAACATTTCTCTGACTCTGCACATCGTTTTGTGGGTAGGATATATATGTGACACTTTTTGCACCCTAAGGGAATGCTCACCGATGTATTGTGGCTCCCTTCTAGCCAGTTGCTACTGGAGACAGCAATATACTCAATCAGCCTTCCTGTAATGTAAGCTGAGGCCTCGGTTCAGTACGCCGCTCTCCGGTATAAGCTTTCACTGTAAAAAGCCACACACTAACCTGTCACGCAGAGGGCATCATTAAACAGCTTCTTTAAATTCAACAATAGTTCTGCTAGCTTTTTTTTTAAAAATGCTACGCAAAATTACATACACTGTTTTCATAACTTCTTTTTGTCATCCATATTTGTGGAACCGATATCTTTCAGCAAAATATACTCTAGTTGGTTTTGGGAAAAAAATGGGACCCCAGGATTTCCCACTCGATGTCCAACTGTAAGATTTAGTTCTTCAGGACTTAACAGAGGGTTGTAGTAAGCTGCGTAGCAGGTGAGTAGGTTTTTGTGAGCAGCCTTCACCTTACAAGAATATTCTGGCACCTTACTTCCTTCTGTCTATATGCTCATTTTCGCAAAATAACAAATAAGCTCAAAAACGCTCAGTATACACACATGCCATCCTGCACGTACATATATTCTCATCAAAGGTATTCCAGCTCGGCTCCAGGCGTCAGAGTTAGGCGCACTGTGAGTTTTTAGCTTTCACATTCACAAGTCAGGTGCAAACGAAGAGTTCTTATCTTTTGTATTATTGTTTTCATTACCTTGACTTCTCACCTCATGATTTTTAGTTTCACTTTCACAGTCAGTGCAAACAAGAGGGTTTTTTTGTTTTTGTTCTTTACCTTGACTTCTACTTCCTTCTGTTACTGGAGCAGCACTGGAATCCCATCCTCGTTGCCACTTGTTATATCCTTGGGGGCAGCCGGTTTAGGAAGAAATCACTTGAGAGCAGACAGCAGACAGCTAACAAAACTACCATTTATTTACAGGCACAGAGCTCGCCTAACCGGCTGAAGCTGGCTGGGCTATCCCCTGATAATGTGACTCAGTTGCCATAGGAACAAAAACTGTGACAACCAAATACACAACAACAATGACTTTCAGTATCCCACATTTTGGGATGAATACAGGGATCCTAAAAGGATTGACCTCTTCTTGCTTCTGTACAAGCTTAAGGCAGTCAATATCATATATTGTGGCTTTAGGTCCTGTACAATTTTCTATCATAGTGTTAGAGTATCCATTTCATACACAAAGAATTATCTTGTTCTTCAAATTTTTGATACAAAACCTACTCTCTAACCTCCCACTCAGTTGGCCTTTTTGCCCAGCCCAGCATTTCATCCATCTTTTTTACATTTAGACCCAATTGTTTTGCTGTTTTTCTTGTGGATTTCTGTTAATGCCTCTAAAAAGGACTGGCTCCATTGGTCACTTAGCGTTACCATCCATCTGGAATATCTACATCTTGCCACCACTGTTGGGGTGTTCTCATGTCCCTTCCTGTCATTGCTACAAAGGGACTATAACCATGACTCATTGGGACTGACCTCAAGGCCATTAGACTCATAGGCAGTTTTTCATCCCAGTTTTTTCCATTTTCTTTTACCGTTCCATTCCTGAGCAGAGTGCGGTTAGTTCGTTCCATTCCTGAGCATTGAGAGGTGGTCTGCAACGTGGAACTTTTAGTTAATGCCTAGTATATTACACAGTTCCTGCATGGTTTCCCCAGTGAAGTGTGGGCCTACCTCTGAATCGATTTCCTTGTGGGCAGCCCCACCAGCTAACCACTACATTAAACTATTGCTGGGCTGTAGTCAAAGCTGTGTCAGTCTTTTCTGGGATGGCTTCTATCTATTTTGTAAAGGGATCTACAATTGTCAAACAAAATGTATTGTTTCATGGGTGATTGGTAGGGGTCCAATACAGTCTGTCTATAACTGGGCCCAAGGACTCTGAGCAATGGGACCTTTTTGTACCTGTGGGTCTTCATTAACCATAGCACATTGCAAACAATCATTACACCGCTTTACATCTTCCTTTAGGGTGGGCCACCATCTTTGACTCTTTCCACAGTTTTGTCCATCCCCAAACTGCCTTTGTTCATGAACATATTGAATCAATTCAGTCCTGACTTTCTTAGGCACTAACCGCCTTTTAGGCTGTTCCCAAAAGTCCAAGTCATGTTCAGTGACCCACACTACCCCTTCAGGGTCTTTATGTGCATGCAATTTTCCTGTTTGTTTTTTCTTTGATAATTGTTTAATTTCTTTGTCCCTCTATCATAAGCATAAATCCCAATTCTGAACCTTAGCGTCCAAAATGTGGGTGCCTAGCATAAATCCTCTAAGCTTAATTACCAGCTTAGATCTGATAGCGCTGCCACCAGACAGGAATTTACAGTGTCTGTCTCACTCTGGTCTCCCCAAACCTTCCCTGGGGGACCCCAAGACTCAGATGCCCTGAGTCTACAACAAAGGGAAATAACCCCTCCCCTTGTCTCCTCTTTTTTCCTCCCAGGCTTCTCCTCCCTGGCTGGCCCTAGGAGTTACTACCATTTTCAAGTCCTTGAAACAAACAAACCCAGAGAGATTAAGTGTCTCTCCCCTCACCCAGAGGCTATGCAGATTCAAACCTAGTCAATCTAACACAAAGAGATTTCCCCCTCCCTTCGTTCCTTAGCCTTAACCAGAGAAAAACTCAAACAGGTTTTAAAAAGAAAGCTTTATATAAAAAAGAAAGAAAAAGACATAAAAATGTTCTCTGTATCAAGGTTGACAATATACAGGGTCAATTGCTTAAAAGAAAAATGAATAAACAGCCTATTCAAAAAGATATCCAATTTAAAACATTCCAGCAAACTACACACATGTAAATACAAAAAAAAACAATAGAAGCTTACTGTCTTTCTACCTTTGTACTTACAACTTGGAAACAGAAGATTACAGAAGCTTGAAGAGAGAAAGTTCACTCTCAGAGCGAGAGCAACAGAACAGAGAAGACAAAAGACACACACCCCAAAATTCCCTCCCTGAGCTTTGAAAAATCCGGTTTCCTGATTGGTCCTCTGGTCAGGTGTGTGGTTCCCTTTGTTAACCCTTTACAGGTAAAAGAAACATTAACCCTTAGCTATCTGTTTATGACACCCTCTTCCTATAGGGCTTACAGATCCAATGTCTCTGGGCTTGTCAGCTGTTTTTCTGCTCTGATTACTACATTGATAACCTCCTCTTCCTCACTTTGTGTTAACCGGGCCTTCATTTGGCTAAAACATCCATCCTGTTATTCCAAAATCCTTTTTCACTCCCTGGTTTCTGATGTGCTTACACATGTGTTACATAAGTGTTTCCCTTTATACCCTTTATTAAAACTGCCACTTGCTCCCAGTACTGTTCACTGGCTTTCCATCTCCCATGTACATATTCCTACATGCCCAAATGAGTAACCACATCACTACTGCTCTGCACGCCCAATCCGAATTGGTAAATATTGCCAGGACTTTTTTTCCTGATTCTCCACTTACAACACCTTTCGCACCGCCACCGCTTGTGCTGAGTATGGCTTTACTGGCCCCTTTACGGTTAGTTCCTGCTTGGTATTTACCTTAACAGTATTTGGAGCTGTAAGCTCTCCCAGCACTATAATAGCTCCCATCCACGAACCAGACTTGTGCATTTTTCTCCTGAGCTTTCTGTAGGGTGAGTCCTGATTTCACTGGCCACTCCACCTTTTTATACTCTGGGAGAGGATGCTCATGCTCTTGCCCTTGCACTATGAGGCCATATGGTACAGTGGATAGTCCTTTTCCCTTTTCGACAGTTATCCCTCAATTTACAAGGGCCAGAGTTCTCACCCCGCCTCTTCTCCTCCTCCTCCCCAGAGCGGCGTGCTGCAGCTTCCTCCTCCCTGGTCCCTCGTTCTTGCTCCTGCTGGCAAGGCTGAGCCAGCTGATCGGCAGGGGAGTGGGGAGGACGTAGCATGCTGGGGAAAGGGGTGGGGCAGGAGCCAGGCTGCAGGCAGAGGTTGCCACGGAGCTGCAGCAGCCGCCAGCATCAAGCTCTGACCCCACAGGAGAGAGTAGGGGGTGGAGGGCAGAGAAAAGCGTGCCGGGGCCCCTTTAGACCATGGGCCCGGTGCCAGTGGCACCATTATAAATCCGGTATTGGATAAAGCTATACTCGTCTATACCAACATTCCAGTTATGAGACTTATCCCACAAAATCTCTGTGATGCCAGTTAAGTCATAATTTAGCTTATGTACTAATGCTTCCAGTTCTTTCTGTTCGTTCCCCATACTCCTTGCATTTGCTTATAGACATCTGAGATATTGAGCAAATTCTTCCACTGATTTCCATCTTGTTGCTCCTATGATTCTATTGGAATGTACCATTCCACCTCCTCTCCAAATCCAAACTAGCCCTCTGTTAGGGTTTCCTTTTTTTTTTTTAACCTTTTTGTAGCTTTTTTGTCACCTGCCCTCTTTGAACATAATTCAAAGCCCTCTTCACTTGTTTGGTTTAAGGATATTTACTTCCTATATTTTGAGAGTGATGTTGACAATTTATGTGTTAGTGGTCTGAAGCTTTAACTTTTTGGATCTCAGTGTCTACTGTTGTTAAATAATTGTGATCTCTCCCCTTGTTTGACACCCCTCATAATTTCTCCAACTGAAAAAATATAAACAGATAAAAATAAAATCGCTTAAACACCATAATCTTGCACAACTCTGAAAATTTAAAACAATGAATATTGAAAAAATGCCTATAAATAAACATTCATCTTATCCATTGAAATTCTATTTTAAAAAGTTTGAATTCTGCCATGCCTACATAAGTATTACCTCCATCCTTTGTGCCTAGATGTATAATCTAGCATTTGACTGTATTAAAAACACTGTTCAAATGATCCCACTATGACAGGCCCCCCTGTGGTGCAACCTGGAACTAGGGTGTCAATGAGCCCTCTGTCTCACCAGCCTGGGCTCCTTCTCACACTGTGCTGCTGTGACAAGCTGCAGAATGCTCCTCCTCCTGCACTCACACAGGAAGTGACACACCCAGCTGCAGTTACATGAAAGCTTCTCCTCCAGATTCACAGCCTAGGATGCCAGAGCTGTACTGTCTTACCCTGGTCAAAAGCTGACCAGTATGAATTTATTACCCTGTCCACCTCTCCCTCAGTGTGGAGAGGACAATGCACCATCCCTTGCTCCTGAGCAGATTTCCCCTTAGCATTTGAAACACACTGTTTTAGGTAAAAATATGAAACAGATTTATTAACTACTGTCATAAACAGATAGCTAAGGGTTAATGTTTCTTTCACCTGTAAAGGGTTAACAAAGGGAACCAAACACCTGACCAGAGGACCAATCAGGAAACCGGATTTTTAAAAGCTCAGGGAGGGAATGTTTGGGTCTGTGTCTTTTGTCTGTCTCTCGGCTATGAGAGGGATCTTTCTATCTTCAAGCTTCTAATCTTCAGTTTCCAAGTTGTGAGTACAAAGGTAGAAAAACAATAGGCTTTTATTGTTTTTTTGTATTTACATGTGTGTAGTTGCTGGAATGTTTAAATTGTATTTCTTTTTGAATAAGGCTGTTTATTCATATTTTTCTTTTAAGCAATTGACTCTGTATATTGTTATCTTGATACAGAGAGCATTTTTATGTCTTTTCTTTCTTTTTATATAAAGCTTTTCTTTTTAAAACCTGTTGGATTTTCTTTTCTAAGTGAGGCTCTAGGGGATAGAAATCCCTGTGCCAGGATTATGGTCTCTCTCAGGGAAAGACTGGGAGGGGGAAAAAGAAGGAGGGGGGAAGGTAAATTGCCCTCTCTGTTTTGTAATTCAAGGAGTTTAAGTACAGTAATCTTCCAGGATAACCCACGGAGGGGAAGCCTGGGGAGGAAGTAAAGAGAAGACAAGGGGAGGGGGGTTATTTCCCTTTGTGGTAAGACTCAGGGCATCTGGGTCTTGGGGTCCCCCCAGGGAAGGTTTTGGGGAGACCAGAGTGAGCCAAACACTGGAAATTTCTGGCTGGTGGCAGCGCTATCAGATCCAAGCTGGTAATTAAGCTTGGAGATTTCATGCAGGCACCCACATTTTGGACTCTAAAGTTCAGAATTAGGAATTATGCTTATGATAACTACCCAGTTCAGTCTTTGTTCCTAAGGTGTTTCCAGGTGCCGTGTTGTAGGGGGAGTAAGGCCAAGCAATGATGTCACTTCCTTCTTTTATATCTTCTTCTAACTTGCTGGAAAGATCTTTTGCTGTGACATGACTCAAACGGTGTGTTAGGTAGAGAGGTTTCCATTGCATACAGTTCCTGGGATAATCCTTGTGAGTGTTTGTATTTTCCTCAATAGGCCATTAACATAGTTTGGCCTTTTTATTGTACCTGAAAGACTGCTTGTGGGTGTTCCCAATCTCACAACATGTTTCAGTGGCACATACATAGCAAAACTTCATATACAGTGACAGCACATACAACTTAACAAGATATTAAAGTTCAAAAGAGTAAGACTTTTAAAATGGCACCTCATGAGACATACTTTGTACAAAACATATAATCCTATCATCGTGGTAAATATGGGGTGCAGAGTGTCACACTCACCTGTACCAGAGACCACTCTTTAGAACTGACCATTCCTCACTATCAGCACTTTTTGTCATGTCTGCCAATTTATCCACAATGATTTTTATATTTTCTCCCAGATCACTTTTAAAAAAAAAAGGCTAATGGCTTTATTTGAAGGTGTATTTCTGTCCTCCATGTCAGAGGTATGTGCCCCTATGGTGGAAAACTGCTGCCAACTAGTATGAAACATAGGGCAAAAGGAGTTAAAAGGGAAACAACCATGGTTGTTTGATCTTTATTGACTATGGATGACTATTTTTAGCTGTTTGGTTTTTTTTCTAAACAGAGTCTAGATCTGGGGACCTAAATTACTTGGAAGCGTTTTTTTAACATATGCTGTTAACATCCATGATTTTACTGTTACGGACCTGGGATCATAGGAGCCAACTCCATGGATGCTCTGGGACTGGAGCGCCCCCTTATCAGCTCCCACATCACCCCACCCAGCACCTCCCGCTCACTGGCAGGCCCCATGGATCAGTGCCTCCTCCCTCCCCACATCTCCCACCTGCAGCGAACAGCTGTTTAGAGGCATACAAGAGGCTGGGAGGGAGTGGGGAGGAGCAAGGACTCTGTGCGCTGAGGGAGGGGATGGAGCGGGAAGAGGTGGGATGGGGTGGGGCCTGGGACAGTGCCGGGGGTTGAGCACCCCTGGCATTTTGAAAATTTGGCACCTGTGCCTAGGATTGACTTGTACCAGTAAGGGTGAAAGGCTCTGTATCCCATTACCATGTAGCATCCCAGTGGTAGGTAGTTTGGGGTAAATTCTGGTTTCTTTTACACTGGAGTAATCCACAGTAGCTCTACAATAGCTTAGAATTTTGCATTTTAACTTTCTGCACCCCATATCCTTACTCTAACTCTCTGACTTACTACAAGAGGCACACAGGTTGTTTTGCCTGCAGGCTGAGGAATTGAGTGAAGTCTGCTTCAGCGACATGTGAAAGGAATATTATGTGCTAACAAGTAGAGAGAAAACATTTCCTTTCCTGTCACTTGGGTCTGGAGTCCAAAGCCGAGATGTGCGAGCTGAGTTTTTCCTGACTCGTAAAGAACAAACCCTTTAACTTATGACTAATTGACACATTGGACCATGAAACAAGCTCATAAATTAGTCCAATTAAAAGGTTGTCGTGCATATATCTTAAAGAGCCTTGGTCTGTAGTGACTAATTTATAGGTTGGTACATTAGACAGGACATGATTCCTCCTTCGTAGTCTTCCACTTTTACAACAAAGACCAGCAGACTCTAGTTACTCTCCTCTCCCTCCGCTTCCAGGGTAGGTTATTCTGGAGCGTGAATATATAAATGAATAATATCTGTCTGGATTCTGCACTATGGAAGCCTAACTAAGACCTTGGGCACTCTGAACAAAAAGATTTTCCATAGCTGATCTGGCCTTGTATTGTATGTCCAGGGTACCATGTTTATTGTACCTGGTCTTTATTTATCAGTGAAGTCAAAAATACAGCTTTCCTGCCATAAACAATACAGTGATCATATTCTCAGAGAGAAGGTTTATATTCTCCCTGCACAGTCACCTGCATCAATTTTATGACAGCAGTCTAGTAAATAAATAGCTCTCCAACACAGCTGTGTTTCCATGATACTAGGCAACAGCCGGCTGGGTTCTGATTGAGATAATAAAGTAGCCCTTTTGCACTGAGCACCTTGCTGCTCACATTTATTCCTAAAGAATTTTTCAGTTGCTACTTGTTGCTCTGTGTAGATCCAGAAGCAGATGGTGAAAGTTTGATTATTCATATCAAAGCATCTCGATTTGAGGAGGAGACAGAAAATTATTTCTCTCTTAAAACAATTCTGGGACCTGATCCTGTCGGTGCTGTGCAACCTTCAGGTCCCATTGAAATCAATGGAAATTGAGAGATCATTTGTGGGAGAGGAAGTGGAAAGTAATAGGAATCTGAAATTTTCATTGCTGTAGGCAATTGATATCGGATAAATAAATTGTGCTATTAAAAAATAGACTGGCATTGATGTTTTATTTTGAATCGTGCTAGCACAGCTTAGGAGGAGCCTATGTTCATGAACAGAAATCAAAGATATGGATTTAACATAAGAACGGCCATGTCATAAATAGATAGCTAAGGGTTAATGTTTCTTTTACCTGTAAAGGGTTAACAAAGAGAACCAAACACCTGACCAGAGGACCAATCAGGAAACTGGATTTTTCAAAGCTCAGGGGAGGGAATGTTTGAGTCTGTGTTTTTTGTCTGGCTCTCAGCTATGAGAAGGGTCTATCTATCTTCAAGCTTCTAATCTTCTGTTTCAAAGTTGTGAGTACAAAGGTAGAAAAACAATAGGCTGTTATTGTTTTTGTATTTACATGTGTGTAGTTGCTGGAATGTTTAAATTGTATCTCCTTTTGAATAAGGCTGTTTATTCACTTTTTCTTTGAAGCAATTGATCCTGTATTATTGTCACCTTGACACAGAGAATATTTTTTTGTCTTTTTTCTTTCTTTTTTATATAAAGCTTTCTTTTTAAAACCTGTTTGAGGTTTTCTCTGGTTAAGGCCTAAGGAAGAAGGGAAGGGGGAAAATCTTTGTGTTAGCTTGACTAGGTTTGAATCTGCAAGCTCCGGGGAAAGGAGGCGGGAAGTAAATATGCCCTCTCTTTTTTGCATTTCAAGGGTTTAAGTACAGTATCGCCCAGGATAACCAGGAGGGGGAGCTGGGGAGTAAGAGGAGACAGGAGAGGAGCTTGTTTTCTTGGTGTGAGACTGGGGCCTCTGAGTCTTGGGTCCCCAGAGAAGTTTGGGAGACCAGAGAGGAAGTCAGGCCTGGAAATTCTGGTGGTTTGGCAGCCATATCAGATCTAAGCTGGTAATTAAGCTTAGAGGGTTCATGCTAGCTTCTCAGTTTATGAACGCTAAGGTTCAAATCTGAGTAGGAAGCTATGACAGGCTGTACCAGGTCAAACCAAAGGTCCATCTAGCCCAGTATCTGTCTACCGACTGTGGCCAATGCCAGGTGCCCCAGAGGGAGTGAACCTAGCAGGCAGTGATCAAGTGATCACTCTCCTGCCAGCCATCTCCATCCTCTGACAAACAGAGGCTAGGGACACCATTCCTTACCCATTCTGGCTCATAGCAATTTATGGATGGGTAAGGAATGGTGAATTTCAAACCAGTTTTCTCCACCTATGCTTAAATTAGGCTGAACAGACAGCAAATGTGAAAAATCAGGATGGGGGTGGAGGGTAATAGGAGCGTGTATAAGAGAGAGACCTAAAAATCGGGACTGTCCCTATAAAATCGGGACATCTGGTCACCCTAGCTTAAATTGTGACCAGAGTTTAGAATCTAGGACACAAGTAGTACCTTATACCAGCCACTGGCTTCCTGTATGCGGGGCACAATTCCAAAAAGCTTTCCTCACGTTACTAGTGCCAATGAAGCTGATGAGACTAATTCTGTGAATAAGCACCGTTTGGATGAGTAAGGATTTGTAGAATTGGGCCCAAACAGTACAGCAAAGCCAAAGTAGCATCAGAGAATATTTTAAAACACACAAATTATAACTGCATATATTAGGCAGCTAACAAGTTTCCCCGTTGTCCTAAAAAACATTCCCTATTGTCCTACTTTTAGCAACAAAATAAAATAGAACAAGACAACCACACACATCCCTGGAAATAACACTCCCCACCATCCCCGAAAACCAACCAGCTAAAAAAACCTGATTGAGAAACACCAGAAAGAATGATACTATTCTACAGAAAATATTTACTGGCTGCCAGAAATTTTCAATTTTGCCAGCCAAGTGAATTATGAAGACACATCTATATATTTGTTCAACAGCTTGAGGGTTGAAAATGAGCATAAAATTATTGGGGAAAGTATATCTTTGTTGGAAAAAAATATCCTCTTGGAGCATATAGAATTCAATTTTGAACTTTATTAGAAAACAGAAATTGCTATTAAAAAGAGAGACCTATATCTTTCAGCTGTACCTTGGCAGATTGGTGTGTGTCTACTAAATATGGTAAACTTTTAATTTGTATCTCTCTCCATCTCTCCATGTATTTTTTTTTCTCTCTCATCTGCATGTCTCCATTAACATAGGATTAATAACCATTTATTTACTGAACATAACATCTGCATACTAACTGAGATTAGCATTATGTGATGGATTTTTGAAACTTGAAGCAGCTTATCAACATGAGCATAACTAGGAAATATTGAACTGTCTATGCATTTATAATATCTGTCCATCTTACGTACTCCTAGAGCATCCATTGCCCTAGATCTATATTTCTATGTTATGTTTCAACGATCACCTCTGTGATGATTCTGTCCATACACCTGACTTCTCCCATGTCTTTCCTTGTACCTCCAGCTTTCTCTGCTATCCTCTCCTAGGCAGTCTCACATTATTTCAAACCCAGTGGGCTAAACCTATTCCTGTTGTAACTCCTTTAGCTTCATGGATGGATTTGGCGCAGGATGTCAACATTTGAGTTTTGCATCTTATCTTATAATCCCTCTCCATTCCTCCCCTTGTCTGTCACTTCATTATCCTCCCAGTCACCTAGGCTTACAATGCTTGCTGTTATTTTTTTACTCCTCCAACTTCATAACTAGGATCTTACTAAATGCCATTGCATCTTCTTCTTTAATGTCACCAAAATCTACCCTTTCCTCCCCATCATCACTACTATAAAATCCTTCTCCACATCTTGGCAGTCTCTCAGCTTGGCTGCGATAACCTCTCTGGCCTCCTT
This sequence comes from Chelonoidis abingdonii, assembly GCF_003597395.2. Classification (NCBI taxonomy): domain Eukaryota; kingdom Metazoa; phylum Chordata; order Testudines; family Testudinidae; genus Chelonoidis; species Chelonoidis abingdonii. Next base: position 88,057,704 of record NC_133770.1, on the reverse strand, counting down.
GCTTCTTTCCTCGTCTCATTTCAGTCTATTCAAAACTTATCTACTTCCACTTCTTCTGCTGCAAGGATTTCACTCCTCCTCAAATTCCTTCATTGCCTTTCTGCTTTTTAACACATTCAGCTCCTCCAATTCAAGGTCCCATATAACATGGCCCCAGCCTAATTCTCTGCTTTCATTTCATCCAACCCTGTCTCAAGATGCCCCTTCACTTCCTTTCCCTGTGCTTGCCTTCATGTCTTTTTTCATGCCACTCCTCATACTTAGAACAACTCTATCTCTTGCCTGTTGTGTTTTCCCTCTCCATCTCCAAAGCCATCCTTAAAGCCAACTTCTTCTGTAGTTTCTGATCTCACATGTCTCCAAACACAGAGCCAGAAGTGCCCAAATGAGCAACAACTGTGCTAAGTGTGTAACAAATCTATGGCTCCATTAGAGGGGATTCAACCTGGAGGGACAGGGCAACTTAGAAATCCAGCCAGGATTCCGTAAGTGTCTTCCTAGTGAAAGCTCTCACAGAGTAGTTGTACTGAATAAACATGTTACCTGCCTGGCCTGGCCCTAATTGCTCTGGCTAGCCCAACTCACTTTGTATGGGTCTTACTAGCTCAGAGCTCCAAGCCCTTTAGAGGCATGAGATGTGCAGGTAGCCTGTATGACTCTACAAGTGGAGTTGGGTTCAGTCAGAAGAATCTAGTTCATAGTGTGTCTTCTTTTTCTGTCTAATGTTATTGTGACTACAGGCAGAGCAAGATATCTATAAGGTTGAATTGCAACTTCCATTTCTAACCCCCACACCTCTCCAACAATTTTTCAGTTTTTAACTTTGTTAAATGAATACCTTTTTGGAGTGCAATTTTTCATCTTTATTCTCTGCTCAAATATTGTACATTTCAGCAAGACTGGTTTAGCATTATTTAGGTATGAAAATACAATAAACTTCCATAACATTTTCTCCTATTGGCCATGTGTGACAGTTACAGTCATAAACTGCATAGACTGTAGCTCAGTGATACTACTTATCAGTATGTATTACAACATTTTTCAGTTAGGCCTGCAGCATATTTTGCCGTGTGGCAGGTTTTTGAGTGGAGATAAAGCCATATCACATACTGGCTTGTCTGCTACGACATAGACTATGGAATGCCTCAGTATGCAAACCAGAATGTGAAATGCCTATGATTTTACTGAGAGGTTCTCTACATGTCACAAAATGCTGATGTACCGTCTCACGTTTTTGTAAGCAATTTCCTTTTCCTGGCGTTCTCTGACAGATGGGGCCAGATCCTCAGCTGGTGTAGCCAGCAAACATTGATTGAAGTAAGAGTAGCTACACTGATTTCCACTAAGGATTTGGCCTATGCTGTTAAGATACAATTGAAGTATAATGAACATGCAGTGTAGTTTATTTTGGGGCGGGGGGATATTTTTGTAATGTCATTTTTTACAAAAATCCGTATGTTTCCACCCTCATTCTTACAAAGCTTACAAAATGTCAGGGAGAAATGCAATGAACATTGAGCCTGATTCATCTCTCACTTGTACCAGTTTTAACTTGGTGTGTGTATATATAAGCAAAGTTTTGGTGAACCAGAGGCTTCTCCATGGCAGAATTCTGGTTACTCTAATTGAAGTCACCAGGGAGTGTACCCTGCAGTGGACAAATAGTTTGGAAGTCTAAGTTCTTCAGTCACAATGAGAGGAACCTCAGCAAGACAGTAAAACTGAGGACAATGGAGAGTCCCTTTCCTCAGCCGTTTTTGGGAACGATGCATTTGTAGTTTGGAGTGGATCCCATAGAGGGTAAAGCACAGAATCTCTTTATCAAGAGTTCTCCAGCTTCTTCACAGTCTGAGTCAGGGATAGGATCTTATGGGCTGTTCTCCCCTTTCCACTGGCTATTATGCTGACTGCAGCATAACATTTCTGAGGCAACTATAACATTTTCTTATACGAAAACATAATATCAGGAAAATGATGTATTTTGAAGCAGCCACAAACAAGGACCCTGATTCTCCCATGCCTTGTCCCTTGTCTGGTCGCCTACGCACATGCAAAGCCAAAGTAAAATCCTCTTCATGGGCCAGCAGTTTGAGAATGAATGTCTACGCCTTTAAAAGGGGGGGAGGGTTTATTTTAGATCCAGCGATATTGTACATACCATGTGGTATTAGAGTTGCTATGGTAACTAGTTTTTCTACTTGAATAGGAAAATCAATAATTGCCTAAAGCCTGCACTGTGTGTTTAGTGTTGGATGTTAGGCTGCTCTAGTGATGTCTCCTTCCCGTGTCTTGGAGAGAAAAAGAAAAGCATGAGGGAAAAGGGTGATGAATTGTGGGATCTTTTTGAAAAAACAAGAAGAAGAAGTTGTCATCGTCATTGTCATCATGTTCGTATTACGCCTCTGGCGTTTAGGGCAACAACGAAGCTCTTCCTCTCCTGTCGGTTTCTGGCAGGTCTTTCAGTGGTTTCCCAAGCTGTGCCCCAGGTTTTTCAAGTCGGCTTCCACAGCTCTTCACCATGTTGTTTTCTGGCAGCCTCCTTTTCGCTTACCTTCAGATGTCCATCTTATTGCTGCTTGGTGATGGAATCAGTTTCCATCCAAAGCACATGGCCAATCCATCTCCAACCACTCCTGGTGATGATGGTGCTTATATCCTCTTGGCTGCACTGTGCCAATAGATCTTGGTTTGAGGTTGTTCTGGGCCAAAAGATATGGAGACTCTGAGGCGTACTTTATTTTCTCTAGTATAGTACCTGTCGTCTTCCCTTCTCCTCCCCATGCCCCAGTGATGCCTAAATCTCAGTCAGATTTGCATAGCTGGAGCCTTTATTCTGCCACATTAAGGGCCTGATCCTGAAAAGTTTCACGCATGTGAAGTAAATCACATCTTCTCAGGAATAGCTCCACTGAAATGTATAATTCAACTACTCATGTGAATAAGGGTTCTTGGCATTAGTAAAGCATTGCAATTTATGACCCAGAACTGGGACTTCTGCACTCTCTCCAACTCTCTACAACAGAGGTTTGCACTGTTGAATGTTTGGTACCTGTATTTATTGGCAGCCACAGCCATCTCTTCATTCTGGATCATCTGCCTCTGGAAGAGGTTATTCAGGAAATGATGAGCCCTATTCTTTGCTATTATAAATTCCTTGACATCTACTAAGCTCCTTGGACTTGGTTCACCCTTGATTGGAGAAAAAATGTAAGCGGTGTCACCCAATCCTGATGCCATAATAAGATGTTATTCAAGGCATGGCTACACTAGAGAGTTTACAGCTGCACTGTAAACTCTCCAAGGTACCCATTCTCTCCAGCAGGAGAGAGCTCTCCTATCAGTTTAACTACTTCAGCCCCCATGAACAGCAGAAGCTATGTCGGCAGGAGAAGCTCTCCTGCTGACATAGTGCTGTCCATACCAGCTGTGACACTACATCCCATATTCTTCACCGAGATATTGTTATGATATGAATATGGCATAACTAAGATGGGTTTTATGCAAGATAAGGCATGTGAGATCATTGGAAAAGTTATGATTTGCTGAATATGATTATCCTATTTGTATGCATGTATGTAAAGTTAAGAATATTGACTATACATCTGCACCACAAAAGTATTTTCACCTGGGGAATGCCCACCAGATAAACTGCAATCAGTCTGGCTGGGTAGCCAGAAACAAGACAATAGACCATTAGGGAGAACAATAGCTCTTTGAAGATGCTAATCTCTCACCTTCCTGAGATGCTGCAAACAGCCTTTGACTCATGGCTGCTTTGACACTGCAGGGTCATGTGATCATGCCACCTGGTACTGGACTCCATGATAGAATACCAGTATTCTTTACCGAATCTCCACCCAGGATGACTACTGGAAACATCTAGGAAACAAAGCCTGAGCAGGAGAGAAGAGCTGGGCCCAGATTGGGAAGGTGTCTGGCCTGTGAAAGAAATACCCGGAGTTTTAAGCTGCCATCAAGAGCAGCTTGCCTTCAAGAACCTCTGCAATCTGTCTAAAGCAACATTTAGGGTGAGAAATTGTAACCAGTTTCTTTAGTAAACTAAGCGTAGCTTGTGTGTTTGTTTAATTTGCTAGGTAACCTGCTTTGATAGGTTTGCTATCCCTAACATTCACTTAAAATCTATCTTTTGTAGTTAATAAACTTGTTTTTGTTTTCTTTAAAACCAGTTTGTGGAATTCATAATGTGGGTGTGTGTGGGGGGAGAAGCTGTGCATATCTTCCTCCACGTTGAGGAAGGGAGTGAATTCAATGAGCTTACGTTGTACAGATTTCTGTGCAGTGCAAGACTATGCAATTTTGGGTTTACGCTCCAGGGGGTGTGCACTTGCGTGCTGGGCAATTGCTTAGCTGAAGCCTTCCTATGCAGAGCTGATCTCAGTGTCTGTCTTTTTGCAGCTGGGTGTGTCCCTATCTGTATGTGTGCTGGAGGAGGCTTGAGGGCCTGGCTCAGCAGGCCAATGTATGAGAGCCCAGGCTGCTGGAGTAGGCAGGCTCAGTGGTACCCCAGTTCATTGGGTGGCACCCTGGAAGGGAGGACAACCCGTCACACCGGCACTTATGTTAGTATCACTTATGTTGCTCAGGAGGATGATTTATTCACACCCCTGAGTGAAAGAAGTTTTCTGACAAAAGCTGCAGTGTAGACATAGCCTCAGAGTCAGGGCCGGTGCAACCACTTAGGCAAATTAGGCGGCCGCCTAGGGCGCCTAGTGGTTGAGGGCACCTAAAAGCCCGCTCAGGCGAGGAGGTGGAGTGGAGGCGAGCTGCGGTGGGGGTGGGAGCTGCCTGCAGTAACTGGGGGGCGCACAGGGGAACCGCTCCCCGCTCCAGATCAGCTCCATTCTGCCTCCTCTGCTGAGCACACAGCCCCTGCTCTAATTCTCCTACAATTGGCGCCGCAAGCCTGGGAGGGGAGGAGAATTAGAGCGACGCTGGTGTGCTCAGCGGAGGAGGTGGAGCCGAGGTGAGCTGGGGTGGGCTCCCCAGGCGGGGTTAGCTGCCACGGGGGGGGGGGGGGGAGTTAGCAGGGGAGGACACAAGGTGACAGTTTCGCCTAGGGCGCAAAACTTCCTTGCACTGGCCCTGCTCAGAGTAGATCATGTAAATTTTCCTTTCATCCCTTTTCTTTTTACATGCTTTAGCCAGCAGTGAAATAGTTAACAATGATAACGTTTTAAGTGACTTTCATTGAGCATGACTTAATGCTACACTGAGATAGCTAGGAGCAATCATACAGCTTAGAGCTTTTGTTTCAGGTGGTCTGCAAACCCAGGCATTGTATCAATTGGATTCCAGGTTATAGGTTAGTTTTTGCTGTTTTTTCCCTTGTATCTTTCCATTTAGAGCTTTTTTGAGCAGATACTCTGAAAGAGCTCTGCTGCATTTCTGTATCTATTTCATTTGGTGTAGTGCACATGTAATCTTAACATCCCGGTTCCTTCAACACTTCCTTCTGCAAGTGACTCTCATACTTTAGCACATTCTGTACCAGACACATTGAAACTGAATATTAGTTTTAATTAAGTTGTCATAAATAGATTGCTAAGGGTTAATGTTTCTTTCACCTGTAAAGGGTTAACAAAGGGAACCAAACACCTGACCAGAAGACCAATCAGGAAACCGGATTTTTCAAAGCTCAGGGACGGAATGTTTGGGTCTGTGTCCTTTGTCTGGCTCTCAGCTATGAGAGGGGTTTTTCTATCTTCAAGTTTCTAATCTTCAGTTTCAAAGTTGTGAGTACAAAGGTAGAAAAACAATAGGCTGTTATTGGGTTTTTTTTGTATTTACATGTGTGTAGTTTGCTGGAATGTTTTAATTGGTTATCTTTTTGAATAAGGCTGTTTATTCTATTTTTTTCTTTAAGTAATTGACCTGTATGGTCAACCTGATACAGAGAATATGTTTGTCTTTTTTCTTTCTTTTTATATAAAGCTTTCTTTAAACCTGGTTGAGTTTTCTCTGGTTAAGGCTAAGGAACGAAGGGAGGGGGAATCTTTGTGTTAGCTTGACTAGGTTTGAATCTGTATAGCCTCAGGGGAAGAAGGAGGGGGAAGGTAAATTGCCTCTGTTTTGCATTCAAGGAGTTTAAGTACAGTATCGCCCAGATAACCCAGGAGGGGGAGCTGGGGATGAGATAAAGAGGAGACAAGGGGAGGAGCTTGTTTTCCCTTTGGTGTGAGACTCAGGGCCTCTGAGTCTTGGGGTCCCCCAGAGAAGGTTTTGGGAGACCAGAGAAGGGAGTCAGGCCCTGGAAATTCCTGGCTGGTGGCAGCCATATCAGATCTAAGCTGGTAATTAAGCTTAGAGGGTTCATGCTAGCTTCTCAGTTTATGAACGCTAAGGTTCAAATCTGAGTAGGAAGCTATGACATAAGTAGTCTTGAATTTCATGTGGTAGAACAGAAATGAGGTGGCTTGATTTAAACAGTTGTGTGTTTAGTAAATTGATGTATTCAGAAAGCTAGTTTAATGACTACAGGGGATGGCTCATAAATGTTCCTTCCATTGGCTAGTTTCTATAGTGCTAATCCTTTTCACATCTAAAAATCCAAGGGATGATCTTCATATTGGCAGGTGACAAAATACAGAACTAGCCTGCAAAAAAAAACCAAGAAAAATCCTAGGAGGGAACAGTGTGTTTTCAGGTTTTCAATTTTTTAGACTATGGAATTACACGCAGGGATTATTTTGAGAAAATTATATTTTTTAGGAAGCCTAAAAGGTGTTTCATGTAGGGGGGCTCAAAACACTTTGCAAAGAGGTGTTGTTATTTATTTTACGTATGGGAAAACTTGAGGCATTATTAGTTTGAACTTGGACCAAATGGACACATTGCACTCCAGCTGTGCAGCCTTAATTTATATTGCTGGAGGGTCAGAAGCGTGTAAAGTAAAGTGGCAGGAACTGCTTTATCAAATCTTCCTCTGTTGGTTGTTTTCACCCTTACCATCTAAGCACTTGATTTGCCCACCCACTGAATGCCTCGCTGGTGCAAGCTGCATTCGTGTACAACCCGCATGCCTTCTTTTCTGGTCAATCTATTACTGACACCCAATTCCTACTACACTGTCTTTCAGTCCTATGCGTAATGGCCATGACCATTTACCTCAGCAGTGAATTTAATTTGTGTGGTGTTCTGTTTCTTTTGTATATTCAAAGGTGGGATCTGCTTCTGTTGAAATCAATGGGAGTTTGTCCGTTGTTAACCTCCATGAGAGCAGGAGTACGCCCATGATGAAAATCAAGAAAATTTAGATACTGAAACTGGCCTGCACTGAGAATATAATAATAAAAAAAAAAATTAGTGTGATATCGAAACACACTGATCTCCATTTATTCTAAAGTACTGGGGGAAATTCATTATATCCAGCAAAGCTCTTAAGCAGGTGCTTAACTTTAAGCAATGGGACTACTCACCTGCTTAAACACTTCATTGGCTTGGGTCCTAGTGGTGAGAAGAAACTAAGTCCTAATTCTCTTCTTACTAAGATTATATGAACACTGATGTAAGTCCATAGGGACCAGGACTTCAGATGGCCTAAATAAGCAAAGTTCTATTGAAGTCCAAAAACGATGCTGATTTTACACCATGAGAGGACCTGAATTGTTAAGGACATAACCTCTGTCTTATGCTGGTATAAGTGAGAGGACAATCAAGACCTTTCATTTGACAGAAACCTTAGGACTTGGCTATTTGAGGCTGTTGAATAGAAACAGAGCCCTTTTGACAGCAGTCCTATTGGATTTATTCCGGTAGATACCTCTGAAACCATTTGCTGCAGAAATTTGAGAATTTCCCTAATTAGTGCCCAGTCCTGGTCCTACTGAACTAAATTTCTATAGACTTAAATGAGATCCAGCTCAAACCCAAACCTTTTAAGCAGTGAGACATCGACTGAATGGAAGTCTTCCTGTACTCTTTTTGAAAAGAAACATGAACCATGCTTTGGGCTGCATATTTCTAAGACAAATTCTTCTTGAGTTTCCTTAATTATATTTCCTGTTAGTCTAACTGCTCTTTCTATGTGCTACCATTTGACACATTTCTCTTCCTTCTTTTGTGATATCTGGCTTCCAAAGACAAATTTTGATCTAATTAAATTTCCAGATACCCACCATTCCCAATCATGAACATCAGCAGTGTGAGACCATTATCTACCTTTAATATTGCCGGTGAACTGAGCATGCCAGTGAACTGAGCAAAACAAACAAGCAATAATATTTGCAGTACATTGGACACAAAGGTAGTGATGGATGGTAGCCACCTTATTAATTTTACAAAACTGTGGGCCAGATTGTGCCCCTGAGCTCTGTAGATGGAGCAAACTTGCTAAGCACAAATCTCACCCCTTTTGGAGGACTGGTGCATTCCCATTCTTTTGGGCTCCTACAGAGGCTTGTCTATTCTCTCTTGCTGTGGGAAGGGGTTGGGGGGTGCTCTGGGTGTACATTGTCTCTCCTCTATCTTTGCAGAGAATCCCCAGGAAAGATAATTCAGCCTGGGACTTTATCCTTTCACCCAGGGAGGCCCAGTGACAGCCTGGCCAGGAGGAGGCCCTGTTACTTCAGCCCCTCTCTGGGCTGGCATGTGGGGTTGGTACAGAGACCCTGAACTAAGGTGCACAAAGAAGGAGGCATGTGTATCTGTATCTAAATAGGATTAAGATTCTGGGATCAGTTTCCTTAGTGTATTCACTCCAGTGATTCATAGGCCAGACAGGACCATTACGATCATGGTATTGGACCTCCTGTGTAACACAGGCTGTGACTGACAGCAGGCGTATAGAAGATGACAAAGCTAAGAACCTGATTGCGCTGTGGAAACCCACAAGTGGAAGGGAGCTCTATATGCAGACCTCTTTGTGGAAAGAGCACATAACCACCTCAGAAGCATCATTCCTTCATCCTCCCCACCCCCACCCAACCAGTCTACAGAGGCCTTTACAGAGGGATCTGCATGAGAAAGGGACAGAGAATGGGTGGAGGGGATAAACATTCCCCCCTTATCCTTTTGCAAGTCAATGGGAGCGAATGCCTACCTTTCCTTTGTGCCTTTGAAAATGTCTTCTAGTGTAATTTTGAATTTCCAGGTTTGAGGTGTTTGTTTTAACTACACTGTTCTGTTAAGGGCATCTTTCTCGCTACAGGTGATTGATACATACTGTACAAACTTAGCTCCGACTTCCCAAAGGATTCCCTCATTAGCATCAGCTCTTGTTGTAGCAGGGTTCGCTGTCAGTCCCTCAGCAGGGAGGAGTGCTTTGGAGAATATATCTGTCATCAAATTCCTGTTACAGAAGCTGACAAGTTTACTGGGAAACAAACAAACAAAAACAAATCCTCTGACACAAAAGGCATAAAGCTGACATGAAGCAAACCTGGGAGTAATTGAGGTTTTGATAGATGAAGCCTGTTACTCCCATCGCTCACTTCAGAATCTGTCTGAAATTCATAGACCTTCCTATTATTGAGCCAATTTATTCTGTAGTTGATTAATATTGTCCTGCCTATCTCTAAACATCTTCTGCAATTGCCCTTAGATTTTATCTGTCCAAAGAGCTACGCTCTTTCTTTCAACTTTCTTGTGGACAAACTTCATAATTATTCATGTCGGTCTGAATAGGGGATAACTCTGTTTCCACCACCATTATTCAGTTACTTCCCCACAGGTTGCCTGTGCTTGCTGCACTGTCCTCTTCAGCCCCAAACACACACTGATCTTTCAGCTCCTCAGATAGAGGGTCACTACTTCCAGCATGGTGCTGAAACATTTAGAAGGGACTTGCATGTGTGCCAGCATATAGAGTTAATGTCTTGGCTAGTCCATTCTGCATGGAGTAAAGCCTTGGTAATAGAGGGGTGAGAGGTAGTCAGGTGATGTATTCATCAGGGAAATCCCCATTTTGAATAGTATATTTTATTTTAAACCAAAAATGCTTTACAGTATACCTTTAATTGGGATAGTCAACACTCCATAGGCTTTCCAGATATGAAATAGGAACAGGGGATTGGATAGATTATAGAAAACATAAGTATGGAGACATGAACAATGAACATACAGACAGCTCAGTCATGTGGAGGGTTCAATGTACTAAAGAACCAAAGCATTCATATATGTATTGTTTAGTCATCACCTACTAAAGAATGCCCTGAATAGGCAGAGGCCCTCACACCTGACTAATCATTCTATACATGATGCAAAGCAGGCACTAGTCAAAGATGACAGAAACCTCTATGGAGGTGTAGCCTGCTTTCAAATATTTTTTATTTGCCCATGAATATATTATATTGTTGCTTAGCACAGTTTAAGGATGACAGTTTTTCCACCATAAGTTTTAAATTTCTCTGCACACAAAGAGCAACAATGAGAAGGAGATTATGGAACATAACACAAAGGAATAAAAGTAAAGCTCCTGTGAGAGAACATAGTGTGTGTTTCTCTTTTTAACAGGCAGCAGAATCTCTAAGAACAAAATGGTGGCTCTCCCCGTGTAACACAATGGCTAAGTGTGTTATGTCATGTCCCTCTGTGGCTAATCCAGAGAGATAGGTGACTTGATACTTGTCCTAGGATATAATCTTAGTCCTTTAGGTAGGGTTACTTTGAAATGCAAAAAAGACACACACACACACACACACACACACACACACACACACACACACACACACACACTGCACAAGTCAAGCCTGCTGCAACCCCAACCACAAGACAACTCCACAATCCCCCCCCTTCAACAGCCACTTATAGTATCTATAAACTTTTCCAGCCAGTCTTTGTAGTCTGTTTTGTTTAGCCAGTTGTCATTGAATGTGCAGTTTCTGATGCAAGCTTTTTTTCAGGGGGTGTAGTAGGGTCACTTGCACTATCAGCCTGATCTTCCATTATTTAATATACCTCGCATGTCTCCTCACTCTTGCATGATTGAAACACCACACACACACACATACTCTTTTTCTCTCTCTCTCTCTCTAACATGGCGTATTTGTACATTGGTGGGAAGACACCTACTGTATTTTCAACAGTTTTGATCTGTTATCACTTAAACTGAGGAAGTGGAAACACTGCAGCAACTTTAGCTGGACACAGAAACTTTTAATATTAGAGATCCTTGTGTATGTGATGATGATGCAAATCTTTAGACCTGCGTAGGGAAAAAACCAAAAACGAGCAGATTTAAATTATTTTTCTGGCAACTGGCAAATCCATTAAAAAAAAAAAAAAACCAGTCTAGGCCAGCCAAGTGGCAACCCTACCTTTAGCTCAAGTGATGGAGCAATCGGTAACTGTGAACTTAGAGATCCTGGGTTCAGTCTCCACTTATGACCCAATAAGGGTGTCATTATGTAGGAGCAGGATTTTATAATTGTACTATGAGAATTAATGTATGATTTGATTTCAATCCTGCCAGCCACCCTTTTTGAATAGCAGAAAGGAATGACCTTCTGAGACATTGGTAGAAATACATCTGACAGACTGCCAGTGTCTGTACTGACCCTAGGCAGGGACAGACCAGAACAATCCTTATGACTGATTATGGTCATCTTTTTGTTTTAGGATAAGATTTCACTACAGTGTTTGCCATAAGGTCTTGCTTCTTGTATGCATTGCAAACTAAGTTGTGTAAGGTTCTTCTGTAATCCAGCTAGTAACCATATAATCCTTTCCAAAATGTTATCCTAGCTGAAGGCCTCTGTAAAAGACTGTTTGTGTGAATGAGGAATGCATGCATCAGGAAAATTTAAGCTGTGAAGGCCATTGTTAACCAGATGGTCAAGAAAGGAGGAGCAAAGACAATTGTCGAGATTTGTTGATGCCAAAAGAACCATCAATGCACATCCATGATTGCAATGGATGACCCTGAGGTGAAGGCTGGCACCCCTAAAGACAACAGATTAAATCGAAACCAGGACAGATGACCCTCTCAGAAGTGTTTTTGGAATGTCAACAACAAAAGGTACATCACTTAAGTAGTAACTAGTCACAAACTGACACAGCAAAATCTATAGACTTCAACAGAAAAAAAAGACTATAAGAACAGGGTACTTGGCCATGGGACTTTGGGTTCATCTTGCCATGCTCCAGGAGCATCGGATCGCGACTGAGAGAGCCTGCTCCCCTCTGTGACCACTAGATTGATTCAGACTCTGGACTGGTAACTATAAACATCAACTGGCAGGACTGTGTGTGTGTGTGTGAGAAAAGAATATGCTAACTGCTGTATTCTGAATAAAGGCAGCGTTTTTGCCTTCTCCCCTATAAAGATCCCGCATACTTCTTATAACAATTTACATCTGCTCACAGGCTGTTATTCATTTAAAGAGACAGTACACACAGAACAAAGGCACTCTAGTTTCATAGTTATGTGATGCACACCAGGTGTGTATAATGTTATTTGCAGGCACTCTGATTCAGCTGGAGGAAAGTTCTACTTCCATGACCTGACAGTTTTGTTTGTCAGCTAAAAATATTATGCACAGTGGCAGATATCTCTGTAGTCATCCATATTCAGCAAAGCATCTCTCAGGCAAGAACAGGAAATTAAGCCCATTCAAGTGATGTCATTAATCATATATCAGAATGTAGGAGTAGGCAAAATGTGACTATTTCTTCACAAGGCTTCTGGAGGTCAGGTGAAATAGCACTGTTAATTAACTTGAGGCTATTAGACTTGGGGCAGCCATATATTCACATATCTAACATAATGTTATTGGAACTGTCCCCATTCCCTAAGGTAAATGATTGAATGCGACACACTGGTGCAATTAGCAGATTTGGTGACATTTCTATACAGTTAGGCACGTTGTGACTGAATCCCTCACCCTTTATATGTTACTTGTCATCTTAGATTCTAAACTCTTTGGGACAAGGACTGTGGAGGAGATTTTCAGATCTGACTAGGAGATTTAGAGACCCAGGGTTGGAGTTTCAAAAGTGGCTCTGAATTAGAAGCACAAGTCCCATTGAAAGACCATGCCCATTAATTTTAGTGGCTATTGTGTCTAAATCCCTTAGTGAGCTCTGAAAATCTGTCTGTTCTCCAATGCATGTGGACATTGTAGGTGCTACTGAGATGCAAATTAATAATGAGGCTAATTCATTTGAGGGGAGGCATCCAAAGAGACAAAGGGCTGTGAGCAGGGCTAGCTCCAGCTTTTTTGCTGCCCCAAGTGCACAAAAAAAAAACAACAAAAAAAACACACACACCAATTGAGCTTCCACCGAAGAGGAAGAGAGGGACTGAATGACTCGCCGCCAAAGACCCGGACGTGCTGCCCCAATAATGGATGGAGTGTCTCCCCTTCCTATTGGCTGCCCCAGGCACGTGCTTCTTTCGCTGGTGCCTGGAGCCAACCTGACTGCGAGGTATTCATTTCCACTGAATGGAAGGTGGGCGCCTAACTCCTTATTATGCCTTTGAAAATCTCCCGTTTGCTGAATTCCAAAGGCATCATATCTGCTCTTCCAAAGTTATTTTAGGAGTCAAGGATATAAAATTCGCTTGGCGTTGCCAGGAATGATTTAGCAGTATCTAGAGAAGAGGCAGGGAGAATTCCATCTCCTTTCCAGCTCTCACTTCAGTTTAAACATTCCCCGGGGGACATCTGGGTTACTTCTGAACTGCAGCTAGATAATGGACAACTTTCCATAGTCCTTGTGGTGGTGGTTGTATTCAAAGGAATTATCCTATGCAGTATACCCAGATAAAGCCACTTCTTTCAAAAAAAAACATTCCTAACTCAAGATAAAATCAGCTCGTTTTCTTTCAGAAAATGGATGCCTCTTGCCTTAAGAACTGCAGACTATTTTGGGGAAGTCAGCCCTAAAGCTTTGAGCGTTCAATATTGCCATCTCTATTGATAAATAACATTCCACATACAGTGCAATGACTAGAAGCAGTCTCTCCCTGGACTAAAGTATCACAACATTTTATGCAGTGGGCTTGGCATGCTGTCACTGCAAAGAGTGAGTGCTGGGCATTCACTGTTTAAAGAGTTTGTGTCAAATGAAAAATACAATGGGAAGAAGAAGAGTGGAAAATCTGAAGAGCAAGATTTAAAAGCTTTTCTAGGAACCTTGTGAAAGATACCAGATGCTTCTTCCTTTGAGAGGATGTCTGACTTCAGGGCACTGGAAAGTTTAAGTTTAACATTTCTTTTAAACAGAGTTTCAAAGAAAGTCAGCTGCTGTTACTTCTGTACTTGGATACTTTTTGGATACTCCTCCATGTCAGAAAACTTTTCTAATAACTTTCATTCTAATTCACTATTCACTAATTCAATATCACTATGGATATTATATGTGTATTTGATGCTATGAAATCAATCACTCACATCTAGAGATGGGCCTGAATTATGACATTCTAATGCAGATTTGGCTCATATTTCAACGCTTCCCTCCCTCTCAAAAAAATCAGATGGAATTTTGGAATTCTAATTTGTGCATGTCTCCACTAATAGTTATGTCTGCTTTCAATAACATCACCGTATTAGATGCTAAATAGCCTATACTTGTTTTAATCAGGAACAACATTTATTTCTACAGGTAGGGTTAGATTTTACTGTCAGTTCAATCATGGAAGGATCATGCAAAATGTCATGTACTACTTGTGCACGGTAGGTTGCAGGGCTACTGCTAGCAGGTAGGGCTTCTATATCAGCTATACACTGACTACAGAGCTTACTTCTCACAGAGAGACACACCAGATATGTTCACTATAAGATCCTTTAATGCTCTGCCAGGTGTAGCTAAGGTTAGCTTAAATAAGGTCTCAGAAGAGCAAGGAATGGATCTTCCTGCTGTAGTATTTTCTTGGCTGTTGGTACAGCTCTTTCAGCCTCTCCATTTCCTTCTGGGTAATGTGTGCTGCTAGTAAGATACTCAAAATCATATTTTCTTTGGAATGATTAAATTCTGCTGCAGTGAATGGTGGTCTCTTATCTGTCAGTAGTTGTGTAACAAAGCTCAGAGCCTGTATTGGTGGGTCCCACACTTCCTGGCGGATTTAGTGGCCTCAGAAGCTCACTAAAGCACTCAATATGACATCTCTTACCTTTGCCGCCATACTGGGAAACAGCTTATTGAGCTATTTTCAACCCAGTCTGGTATGGGAGGTGGGAAGGTGGAATACCCACAGTCTCTGTTGCTCCTTAGAGCTCCATAGGCACCGTTTGGTCTCCTGCCTGGAGCAAAGTCTGTTTCTCCTTTCAAGGGATCTCTGTAGATCACGTGTGGGGGAAAGGGGAAGCCTGGGTCCGCCCTCTACTCCATGTTCCAGCCCAGGGATCCTAATGATAGCAGCTGTTAGCAGCTTTCCTCCTCCACTGACACTGCTTTGATTCCCTGGGCCACTTCCCTGTGCTCCCCCTTTCCAAACTTCACCCTTACTTCAGGGTTCAGTAATGCTTCATCTCCTCCAGCTCCTTTCACCTGGGCTCCTCTCAAGAGAACTGGAAAGGAGAGCTTTTAAAGCAGTAGAAGTGGGACCTTAACAGGTTCCAGCTGTCTCCAGTAGCCTAACTGACCCTTTGTCAGTTAACTGAGGTCAGGTGCCAGCATTAGCCTAATGACCTTAATTGGTTAAATTGGCATTGGGTGTCTTGATTGGCCTGGAGTAGCCTTGTTTAGCTATCCAGGGAACAGGAACCTTCTCATTCTTAGGCTGATATACCTGCCTTCCACTATTCTCTTATAACCTTCTGGCCGGAGTCCATCATACTAGACAAATAGTCCACTATGACCAGTTGGTAATGTTGTCTGGATTCACATAAATCTGCAGCTAGTCTCTTTCAAGTCTTAGAAGGGTGGTTGTTGTTAAAGGTTCTTTGTGATGTCTTGCTCTGTTTTGTTCTGCAATGTTCTCATGCAGATATTTTATTGTTTTGTCCTTGCTGATGCCCAGCCACCACACTGACTGCTTGGCTCATTTTCAGCATTTAGTTAATCCTTGATATCTTTCATGGATGCAGTTTAGGATTTCTCCTCTCATTTTGTTTGGGATTATGATGCAATCACCTTCAATCATCAATCCAGTGGACTCGCCTAATTGTCCACATACAGCAAAGTAATCTCTTGTCACTTCCTTAGTGTCTTTTAGATACTTGGTCCAGCCATATCTAATGTAACTTAGAAATTGCATGCCTCTTGACGTTGCTTTTTGTAGCCAGTGTAGTCTTTTTTTTTTTTTTCCTGACACTGATCTGCATGCATCCACAGCATCCACTGAAACCTTTGTCATCTTCAAGCTCACAGGTAGCTGAGTGTGATGCTGGGCTCAGTGACAGACTGTCTGCTACTACCAAATTTTTCCCAGGAACATATTTAGCAATTGCATTAGCCTTATCAATAGATGCTGGCATCTCAGTGGGAGTGCTTGATCCAGGTCTTTTCTGTTGATGAGGGTTATAAGCAATTTATCAGTGTAAATGAATCCAATCTTCACGGATACCTGTACAAGTTCTTGCATGCTGATAGGCTTGCCAGGCACTCCTCTTCAATCTGTGTGTCTATTTTTTCTGCTTCTGTCTGTGAGTGACAGCAAAATGCAATTGACTTTCACTCAGAGCCATATTATTGCAACAATACGCCATCTAGGCCTGAGCTCAGTGGCTTAGCTCAATGGCTTAGCTTTTGCCATCGCATCCCCATTTTAATGAATTATTTTTTCCCAGGACCCTAAACAGCATGGAGGATACCATTTTGAAGAGCAAAACGGTATCCTCTGCCCAGCGTGACCTCACCACATGGGGGACACCATTTTGCTCTACAAAATGGTGTCCTCTTCACAGCATGACCTCATATGTATGGTATGTGTGAGATCACGCTGTGTAGAGAACACCATTTGTAGAGCGAAATGGTGTCCTCCATCATGACCTTGCATGCACTGTATACGCAGGAAAGGTCATGCTGTGCAGAGCAAAATGAAATCCTCCACAAGCTAGGGTTCACCATGACCCAATTTGCTGATGGAATGACTAACTTGGGGTTGTGACTCACATTTCATGAACTGCTGTCATAGTTGCTTGTATCTGCACTGACCATGGTGGGCTTGTTTACACCACAGTACTTGGGAACTGGAGCAGTTGAAATAATTCCTTTTACCTTTTTTGAAAGCAGTTTCTTGATTTAGCCCCATAACCAAGCTGTGTTGGACTTCAGTAGTGCATTCAGGGGTTTCTACAATGATAAAAAGTCTCATAGGTATCAACCAAGGTAATTTACCATCCCACTATGTGTGTCTGTTCTGGTACATTAGTTGGTGCATTCAGTTCTCTAATTGCTTTTACTTTCTAAAATTAGGACTGATTCCATCTTTCTTTATTGTTTGTTTGTCCCAAAAATGCAATTTAGGGTAGGCAGAGAATGCAATTTTCTTTGGTTAGCTTCGGTCCAGAATGACTGATTAGGCTTTGAACTTCCTTGACAGTTTGGTTGGGTTCTTCCATCAAAGACCCATAGATCAAAATATCGTCCATGAAAATTACAACTCCATTTGTGTGTTAACATTTCTGCCATCTTTCTTTGGAAAATGTCAGCTGTAAAATATCCCAAAGAGTGCAATTAAACATAGTCTGTTTAGCACTTTCTTTGGCAAAAGGAATTTGACAGAATCTGCTGGAGGCATCCATATTGCAGTTCCTTTCACTTAGGTGAGAAAGTCATACCAGTGTTGGGAGCAGATATGTTTCTCTCCCAATTGTGTAATTAAGTCTTTTAAGATCCACACAGATTCATATTTTTTCATTTTAATTTGTACCTGGTATCACTAGGGCACACCATTGCGTTAGTTCAGAGATTTTTCTCATTTGTGCCAGTCCCCTGCATTCTCTTTAACTCAGTTTTCACTTTATAAAGTAATGGGATAGGAATCCTGTGAAGCATATGTACACTTTATTTTTCAACAATGTCTCTTAAGGTTATTTGTACTGGATCTCCTTTTAAAAGACTAATATCACCAAATATTCCATTGTTCTTCCCCCTTTCTCCCTAGGCCCATCGTGGCTACCATGCAGGAGCGACGCCAGGGTTTTTGGTGCCCTAGGTTGGGGTCTTCCGCATTCCCAGTCGTTGGTGGCAATTCTGTGGTGGGGGGGTCCTTCTGCGCTCCTGGTCTTCTGGGCACTTTGGCAGCGGGTCCCGGAGTGAGTGAAGAACCCACCGCAGAATTGCCGCCGAAGATCCGGAGTGCGGAAGGACCCCCCACCTCCGAACTGCTCCCAAATCCTGGCATCCTAGGTGACCACTTAGGTCGCCTAAATGGAAGTGCCGGCCCTGCTGCCATGCTGCAGCTGAGAAGGCTGTTGGTCTCTGGTTCTTTGGCCACATACCTTCTAAATGCATAGCTTTTATCTTTGTAAGTTGTTTCTGTGGTGAAATGGCCCGTGCAGTTCAGAATGCCTCCAGGGCTTGTCAGAGCTGTGTCAGGTAACTTCAGCTCTGGGAATGGTTGAAGGTGACTGCAATGTCTACTCCTGAATCAATTTGAAAGTCAATAGTCTTGTCATGAATATTCAGTTTCACTCTTCAAACAGATTCTGTGTCATAACAAGTGATGGATCCCAGAGTTCACTCTCCTTGCATCAGGGATTTAATGATAATAACTGGTAGGACTCAAATGTCTGTTTACAGCTTTTAAGCTAGTTTCAAGTTTTTCAAGTTTCTTCTGCCTTTTGACTAGTTCAGACTGTTTTGCTATAAGAAGAATATAAGAATGGGCAGACTAGGTCATATCAATAACCCACCTAGTCCAATATCCTGTTTTCCAGTAATGACCAATGCCAGGTGCTTCAGAGGGAATGAACAGACCTGGGTAATTATCAATTGATCCATCCACTGTTGTCCACTCACAGCTTCTGGCAGTCAGAGGCTAGGAATACCCAGAGCATGTGGTTGCATCTCTGACCATCTTGGCTAATAGCCATTGATGGACCTATCCTCCAGGAGCCAATCTAATTTTTTTTCAAACGCAGTTATACTTTTGACCTTCACAACATCCCTTGACAACAAGTTCCACAGGTTGACTGTATGTTGTGTGAAGAAGTATTTCTTTGTTTGTTTTAAACCTGCTGCCTATTAATTTCATTGGGTGACCCCGTGTCATAAATAGATAGCTAAGGGTTAATGTTTCTTTTACCTGAAAAGGGAACCAAACACCTGACCAGAGGACCAGTCAGGAAACCGGATTGTTCAAAGCAGGGGAGGGAACCTCTGGAGGTTTTTGGCTTTGTCCTGTGTCTTTTTGTTTCTTTCGGCTATGAGAGAACAGCTTTTTTTTCTATCTCCAAGCTTCTTTCTACCCTGCTGTTACCAGGTTGTGAGTACAAAAGGAAAAGCAATAGGTTGATATTGTAGCTTGTATTTACATGTGTGTAGCTTGCTGGA